>NW_009210764.1:0-8439 GCF_000690835.1 Fulmarus glacialis
AACTTTAATGATTCTATGATTCTATGATAGCTAAACCCAAAGGACTGACCAAAGGACCCAAAGCCAAATTCAAGGACCGTCATGTATCGTGGCTCTTCCTCACATAGGCAGATGTGAGTTGGCTATGTGAGCTGGGAGGAACTAAAAACATAACATCTGCCTGCACAGAAATGACTATCTCAAAGTTTTGCTTTCACATTTTTGCTTCATGCCCTGCCCCACAGATCAGAGGCTGTGTAAAGACACATTTCAGCCTGGTAGTTAAAGCGGTCAGGCAGAAAAAGGAATTGAACTTGAGTCTTCCACATTCTGGCTGAAAGTCTATAGCTAAAAAAGGCACAGCTGTTTTGTGACTTGAGCCTCCCAAACTTTTAATAGCCAAAACCACTTTGTAAATTAAATATGAATTCGTGAACAGTTTTAGAATGACCAATTACATATTCTTTTAGTGAACTTACGAAAAAAAAAAAAGTGCTAGGGTTTACTAGTGAGTTTAAGCCCAATATACTTGTTTTTTCTTTAAAAATTGTACGCAAAACCTGAAAATCTTAATTTTAAAAGCGGCCTCTCTTCTTTCAAACTACCCATGCCTTACAGCATCACTTCAAATATTAAATATGCAAGCCTTGTTCAAGACATATTTTTAGCACAGTGTCATTTAATATGTCAAACATGGTTTCTCAGATCAACTTATACAAAGTACAATTGTCTCACTTGTACTGTTCATCTCTTTCCTCAAATTCCTAGTCCTATAACCAGTATTTAAAATAAATCATAGCAAATCTTTCTTTTTTGAAAATCTGCTCTTACTTTTGGGCTGGGTAGTGACGGGGGTGGAGAGGGGCTGTTTTCTGGCATGGAGCGCCTGGTGTTACTTGGGAGCTCCATTGCAGTGAAGGGGCTGCAGCCTGCAGCTCTGAAACACCTGGTGTGATTAAACTTTCTTCTCATAGCCAGCTCACCATTTACTCATGGCAGAAAGCATTTTTAAGCTCATGAGCTTCAGAGTACTGAGCGAGACAGAAGAACTGCATCATTCCTCCAAAAGACATCAACACCTGCTGACTTGATTGAGCCAATTTCATAGCAGTAAGCAAAAAAGAGGGTATGTAGGTTGTTTGGAAAAAGTGGGGATTGTCTTGCATTTAAAGCAGAAGGTAGAAAAAAATCAAAGTTATAGCAAACACAACATCATGGTTTTGGGTTTACAGTAGAATTGCCTTAAAAGCCTGTAGAGGATTTATTTTACTGTGCTATAAACAGTGGTACTTTACAAGACAGACTGTTGAAACAGTTCCCCATTCACAAAAGCTTAGGCTGAAACAATTCAAGCTCTTCTCAAGGTAAGTGGCAAAAGGGAAAAAAAAGGCACAGAGTTAAGAAAAGAAAAAGAAAGAAAAAGATTTGGGCAGAGTTCGCGGGTGAAAGGGCCATGAAGAGGAAGGTAGGAGTCAGTGAGAGGCAATGGCTCAGCTGTGCAGTCTTAAAAAGTGAGAATGGATGATTTCACTGATATGGAAAGTGGGAGAAAACCTGGGAAAGGAGCAGTTTGCCTAGCAGAGTGCAGAGAACAGGAGTCTACTACGTGTACTGGGCTGAGGCTGGAGGCAGAGATGAACAGATCGCAATGGTTACACAGGAGAAGCTGGAGATGATTCTTTGAGCAAATACATGAAGACTTGGATCTATCTGCCAGGAACATACTTGTTACTCCTCCTCTCCCCTTCTAACTGGACCTGGAGAAAGGACACAAATGTTGTCTATGGGGCATGCTTTTTCTATAGGTTAATTTAGAAAGAGGGTTTGGGGAATGCTCAAATATTTTAAAATCTGATGAACAATTCCTGGTTTTCCTTCTGGAAGAAGTTTCAAAAAGGGGACTACAGATATTTTGCACAGTACCAGACTGCAATGTCTTATTTCCATGAATGATGCAATAAATGCATGCCCTCAGCACAAGCTATTCAGCCATGATTCAGGCAGTAATTAAAGCTTTTTGAATGATAGTTGTGTTTAACAACTGGAGAAATGGGATCAGACTGTCCAATTACTGATGTGACTTTACAACTTCTTAAATAAAATCTTATCTTGGTAAATATGTGGCATCTATAAAAACAGCTTTATTTTCCTTCAGTGAGACCTGCTTTATAGAGAATGACTGCCAAGCAGAACAAGAAAAGAGCTGTGCGAAAAGCTCGAGGTTTGAAAGAAAAGGAGGAGAGGTGCCAGAAGGCTTTCTGCACACAGCAGAGCAGAAAGAGTCTGACTGGTACGGGCTGTAGTCCTTCCTGGAGAGGCCACTGCCTCATTACTGCCAGGGGTGAAGTGACTGTCAGGGAACAGGCAAAGCTCCCTCTTAGTCCTACCCAGGACTCGCAAGATCCAGAAGCCTCTTTGCACAACTAGTCCCACCATCTCCACTGCAGCTTAATTCTTGTTCCTAAAAATTCTCCATAAAGCAGTTGGCTGGTTTAAGAGGCTGGTGTTATCTCTGCCCCCAAGCTGAGAGACGCTGAATATAGCTGAGGTGCTTCTAATAGCTGAGTTGCTTCTACCAGTCAGCTAACCTGGGCAACAGCCTCTTTTGTGTGTGCCCAGCATAGGCCCATATTGCTCCATGACCTGCTTCAATCAGCTCTCCCTCCATGAAGAATGACCGTGGTTTCTTCTGTGCTGCCCCCTGCTTTTGGGAATTGTTCCTCCCCAGACCTCTGAACCAAAACTGATGGACATGGTGAAGTCTGACTGTTGCTAACTGGGCAAAAATTGTGCTTAGTTTGTTGCTGCTCTTCTATCCTACGTCTTCTCCACCGTTTCATGTGGTACATCTCCCTAACTGCCACGTTAAAAGCTTGGCCATGCAGGTGATGCTTTCACTGCATCATTTGCTGGGCCTGGCACACCGGGGCTCTCCTGTGCACAGCTGGGTGTAACGCTGTCTGCTGTACTTGGAGCCAAGACTGTCCCCACGTTCAGAGGAGAAGGGCTCCTTGGATGTTTCTCTGTTCATTCTCAGCCAAGGTCTGCATCCAAGACCACCATGGTATCCTCATCTAACAAGGACCCTGCTACTGACAGGACACTCGATATTGATGACATCCTCATTTATTCTGCTCTCCTGCATTGGCACACCAAGGTTTGTGCATTTTTCTGAGCTCTGAGTCTCCAAAGGATCCTTTAAGATCTCAGAGAAGCAACATGAAGTTTTCAGGGTGCTGTGAGCATCCTCTGAGCAAAAGGATACCAGTTAAAAACAAGAATTGCAGTGAACTTCCTATACCAGCACAAATCCCGTCCCTTTGAGAAGTGCGTGTTATTTCTACTTAACAGAGCCTGATCTGCTGACAGAGCATTTTAGTCCCAACACTCAATAAGCAGACAGTAACCTTTCCCGGTTAAGAGCTGAGTGTGCAGCACAGAGAAGACAAAAGGGGAGCCCACATCACTGAATAGTCAGAACAAATTCAATTAACCGTCAGGTACAGTTTAAGGCTCATCATTAATAAATCAAACACATTAAAAAAATGCATCATCCAATATTGTCCGTGGATGCTGTGGTCTGTTCTGGAGCCAAGTTACTTTAATTACACTGGGCTCTACTTGCTTCCCTTGAGTGCTATGCAGAAACTCAGGTACCTATGGAGACATCAGAAGGAATTACAGAAATAGTAACACCTGGGTAATTCAGAATTGGAGAAATGTACCCCTGCAGTGGGCCAGAGGATCAGGTGGAACCTACGTTTAAGGACACAGGGCTCTAAGAAGCCAGAAAACAGTACTATTGCCCTTTTCTGTGTTGATTTTGTCAAAGATGCCAACACCTGAGCAGGCAGCCTTGTCAACTCAGCTGGTGTTAGTCTTTTTAATGTCAGGAACAAGGTGTAAATCACCTTTGGGGACATCACTCTCTTTTAAACCAGCTCTCTACGTACTTTGTAGAAAACAGTGATGACAGCAATACGTACTGTGCAACAAGACCTCTGAACATACCTATCACTGCTGTGGTGCTGTCTGCTGGGGTTAGGCTTTGCTAGATTCTTATCACTACTTCAACTGCTGAATTTTTCCTTCCTTCTATCAGAGAATAATTTGCTTAATTTGTTTTGCCTCACAACCTTCTGAACTGCTTCTCGTATTTGAGGTGACAGATTATGGTGGGTCAGGGCAAAGAAGAGAACTTGCAATTTGCAGCTCTGGTCTTCTGCTTCAGGCACAAAACCCCCACTTTGTCTCATTCTCATTACAAAGTAAAATAATTTGTGTAGAAGCAGATCTTCAGGATTAGCTCCCTTTCTTATACTATCAGACCTGTAGGTACTGTAAAAATTCGGAGCGGCTAAAGGATGGCCAGATAATGCCCAACAAAATGACTCATCTACCTTACAGCCTCCTCCTTTATGACTTTTTATCTGAAGGTATATTAGCCAAGCGTGGTGTGTGCAACACAAGATGTGAGGGGGTGTGTGTCTATCGGCTTGCAAGGTGCGTGGGTATCCAGTAACTTGTCACAGGAGAGGTACACGTGTGATGATGGAAGGCTGGGAAAGGCCGGTAAAGCCCCGGTGGGGTGGCATAACAAATCAAGCAAATTGCAGTGACAGAAAGACTAGGCTTGTTTGGTGAACATCGTGCTATATCATGCTCATATTCATGCGCTCATGCTTTACTCCTGGGATTTGCTGACTTCCCTCCGACTCACCCACTTACACACTCCCTCCTGCCCAGAGCTCTCTGCTGAACAGCTCTGTTCCAGCTTCTCTTAATGGCTTTACTGCTACCTGAGCCTGTGTCAGCTACAGTGTCTCACACACCTCTTCCTTTCTGCCCCTCTATTTCTCCTTTAACTAATCTGCAATAATATGCCTGTCACAACTGTTTTTCTGCCCCCGTCTTTGCTGCTCTGTCTGCAAACAGCCCTACTGCCCTTAACATGATGCAGCTGTTCACTCTCTCATCCCCTCCAAAAAGAGCCTGGAGATATCCTACAGGAAGGATGCTACAATAAATCTGTGTATGCAATTTCTTTTACAAATGGAAGGAGTAATAACACATGAAATAATGTTTAAATAAATTCCTCCCAAGCCCCAGGAGACCTCCGAGTGGTAGGCTGCACTTCTATCTTCATGAAGAAAATCAATAGCAGTGCTGTATTGCCACTGTGCTCTGTCTTCCACATTACTCATCCCCCCCCGTATAAAGTACAGACTGTGCTCAAGGAAACGGGTGCTCCTAGGGGAGGAAAACGGCTTTGTGCACTTAAGGTAATGATGTCACTTGAGGTCGCCATGCAAACTGTTATGGATATGGAAATACGCAGTTTTGTCAATAGAGCTGGAACCTGGGGACCTAGCTTAAGAGTTACAGCTTTTTTTATAAAATGTTTCCCTAATTTACTAACAGAGCTTCTTCCCAGAAACAACAGCTGCTGTACCTAATTAGCATTAATCGCCTTGTTACAGAAGAGCAACCGGGAATAGTGCAGTACTTGAGGTACTGACAAAAGGATACACTAATGGCATTGATTTGTCCAGTCTACTACAACCTCCCTTTATTATTCTGTTTTCTGTATGAAAAGCTTAGAAGTCACAAGCTGTGAAGCAGACTGGGAAGAGATGATGCAAAAAAGGAGCGACGGATGCGGGCAGGTACTGAGCCATTCAGCCTATGCAAGACGCTTGCTGCCTGCTCTGTTTGGGACTGCATCTCCCCGTGCCAGTTTTTCATGCTGACCTGTGGCAAAGACAGCCCTGGAAGGGGATCTCTGAGCAAGGCATCCTTTTGAACAGCACTGGGATAAGATGCTCTGCTGTGCACTTTGTGGGTCTTTGATGGAGATGCTTTAAAACAAGCTCTGAACCCACACCTAACCCTAGGAGAGGGGGTTAAATAACTACACCAACTGAAAGATCAGTCTCAGCAACCACATGGGGAGATAAAGGCAGTCTGTCCTTTACTGGGATTAGAGACCATCTGTAAAATTTCAAGCAGAAATGCACCAATTTTGTCATGTTGAACCCTGAGGGCTTTGTAGTTCTCAGCTCATTGACTGATATTCCCAGTACTACTCCTCCCTGATCATAAAGCAATTCAATATCTGCCATGAATGCACAGCAGCAGGCTGGAACACAGGAGCAAACACCACAGATGTGTCATCAGCCTCTGTCCCCAAATGGATTTCTTCCTCTGTTCACTTCAGTCTCCACTAAGATGGGGCCCAGTCATAAATTAGATCCTCAGTTTTGTCCAAGTCAAGCACACCAGGGAACAACATGCTGTATTTCCTTGCGACAGAGTTTCTGTTGCTGTTTTACCCCTACCAGAGTTGCTTGCTCTAAGCGAACATCACTACAGTTACTTGCTTGAGGTTTTTGAGAATCTTGTTTGTTAACAAGCAAGAATTAATCCAATACCACAAGTAAAATAATTCAGTGCTTGGAAGTGGACGCACCTAATTGGTGTCTCCATGCAGAATCCCCATCCCCAGCTAGAGACTGTGGAAGACAGAGATATGAACTGCTCTGCTGTCACCAAGTAAAATGTAAGGATGTTTATACATCCTAAGACGGAGAGGCAGGACTGATACAGGAAGAAGCAGAAGCAGACAAGAAGCCTTGGTGGTCTCACCTGAGATCTTTCCTTGGAGGATAAGCACTATGGTTATTTGTCAGAGAATGGCTTTTTCTATCAAGACTTTCTTCACCTCTCCCTGAGCCAGCTGCTTGGTTCAGGCCCCAATATGGCCATTCACTTGCTCTCACCTCCTTCCTGTCATACAGAAAGCCAAAAGGCCAGGCTGGGGTAACTTCAGAGGCTTTTATGCTCACTCTACCAATAGGTCCAGGCTCCCAGCAAGCAGAATTTCCTTCCCAGCAGTAGCTGGGCTGTGGCTGACCTGCTCTAAGAGCCATCTGCACTGTGTCTCCTAGAGAAAAAAACATCCCACAATGCAGCTGGCAGGAGGAAAGTATTAGTATCCTGTTAATTAATGAAATAGCTTTGCTCTGTTAGTGTTACAACAGCTTCCTGCCCCTTGAAGCAAGGCAAGTTTCTGGTTAGGCTGGTGGATTATATACTTGAGCTTCAAGCAGCTTACACAAAGGCAACTTTGTGACACTTGCTTCTCCTTATGGGGCTAACTAGTATCAGCCACTGTGCTTTTTGGTATTAAGATAAATACCAGCATGAGATCTAAGCTGGGAGGGAAACAAAACAGTAGCTAGGAAAGCAGGAAAATTGTCTGCTACATTTGCAATTCAGGTAATTTTTTACACGAAGCTTTGCAACGAAAATCTAAAACAAAAACCATAAACACTTTGAAGCCTGCATCAATATGAACTAGGCCTCCTCTTGGTCATATGGCAGGAGACCTCATCCACATGTAGCTCATTTAGTCTTAAGGTGGGACCCAGTTTGCCTAGCTTAGACACTCACTTTTCACACACTTTTAGGCACCTCACTGACCAATCTTCCAAAAACAGTGCCTTATTCTCTATCTAGTCCAAGGAGAGGCGGTGCTTACATCTAAGGCAACAGGTATCTCGGTGGGATGAAGGCTGCTATGAGCGTCTCTGTCTGTCTGCCTCTCTCCCATATGTTCATCTGCAGATGGGGATGCGAGAGATTTACTGCCAAGCTGCCGGTGTGCTGATGAAGATGCCACTGCCACAATCCCTCATCACCACTGTAGCTTGTTCTGCAGCACTCCAACCAATCGTCACATTGCCAATTCTGTTTTAACACAAACTGTAATGTCATTGACTGCTAGGTAAGGCAGACAGACTGTCTGGATGGGGATTTAAGTGCAGAGAAGGGAAATTAAAAATGCAAAATAGAAAAACAGATGGCATAAGCTTCATTAAAATAGTATCTTGTCTCCTGGGGATCCCATGAGGATCCATTGCCTTCTAGTGGATATGGAGCCCCTGAGATTTACATTTGGGGATTATTTTGTTCCTCCCTCTTTCCTTACCACAACTCTCTTCTGTTTTCAAAAGGCTTGTAGTATGTGCTCCATCTGGATATGCCTCCTAATAAGGATGTGTTGGGGACATCTCCTAAGCACTAATGTACACCCAGCCCTGTCGGGAGCCTCCTTACCAAGTGATTTGAAAGAAAGAAAGAAGCATGGCTGAGCCTTGCAGTTCCTGACAGAAAGACAAAGTGGGAGTGTTAGAAAAGGGTGTGAGGAATGAGGCTGTCCTCCTTTTTGATGTGGCCCCAACAGCAAGCTAAATGTTTTACTGTTCCACTTATAAACCAGGTGCAACCTTTAGGAAGTCACTAGAAATATAAGCCACCCGTGAAGTTTTTCTTGTATCTAACTGACCACCCAAGCAAACACATGTCCAAATGTATTTATTCAGAGGGGGAGAAACAACCAAGGAAAAGACCATTCAAGCAGTAGGATAAATCTGTGTTCAGTGCATGCAGCACAGCACA
>NW_009210764.1:8470-22507 GCF_000690835.1 Fulmarus glacialis
CAATCAGTGCAGCTTCTGGAAGCAAAAGTTGTATTCGTGCTGGGTTAGTATTTAATTGAGCTCACTTGAACCAAGCTTCCAGTAAGCACA
This sequence comes from Fulmarus glacialis, assembly GCF_000690835.1. Classification (NCBI taxonomy): domain Eukaryota; kingdom Metazoa; phylum Chordata; class Aves; order Procellariiformes; family Procellariidae; genus Fulmarus; species Fulmarus glacialis. Next base: position 8,561 of record NW_009210764.1, read on the forward strand.
TATGACAGACAGATTTATATATGAATCTTCACAGAGTGAAAAATGACATTTATCAACCTTCCATCAGAGCATTTGACATTTGAACAATTGATTCTGATTTAACAGTGAAAAATGCCACTATCCATATGGAAAACCTGCAATAGGATTAAAACCCTAGTCGCTACCATCCCCAAAAACGGCTCTGCCAGTTAAGCTGTTAAACATTTATGTACCACTTTGACTTTGTCTAGCCTTAAAAGAGATTAAAAAAACAATCCAAATCCAAATTAATGCAGAAGAGACAAAAAAATCTAGTTGGAGGAACCAACTACGGACCAGAGCTGGGAGATGCAAGCCATTAAACTGCTTGAAAATTGTAAAGGCTGGGCAGATTTTAAGAATAACAGCAGCAGGAGCTGATGTGGATTAAAGGCATGTTACACTGGCTGCAGACAATACCGTTAGTCTTGTTTTGCCCCAGGCAACCTAGAGCTCATCTGGGTATGGCTAAGAGTAGAGAGTCAATCCAAATGCCACGTGTTCACCTAACTAAAGAGGTACGCTGTTTCCACAGGCAGAGAGAGAGGTGTTTGAGCAGACTTCTCTCTGCAGACAAGGCAGGAAGATGCTCATCAGCCTTGCAAGACAATTCCTCTCAAGCAGGTAGGTTTCACCCACTATTACCTTCATAAGCATATTGTGGTCAACACTGAGTATTCACTGGGCAGAGCACTAGCTGGAAAGGAGGTCCTGGCAATGGTACACTTCTATTTACCGAAAAAACCACTCAGACTCTTCTAATACCTCCCTTTGCCTCTTCACTGACGGATAGTAGCATTCAGCAGTGGCTAAATGAAATAAAATTTTCCCTATGTGGAAAAGCAGAAGTTCTGGCAGAAAGACTAATCAACCTGTTGTATCTGATCCTTGGAAAAAAGCTGGTAAGCTCTGCAGAAGTGTGACTATTGTGTATTTTCATGTATTAGTCCATTTTAATAATCAGTTACCTTGCAATCAACTAATGTAACAGGCTTCCTCTTCTTTAGTCACCTACAGTTGCTAAATTCCAGTTTACACCAGACTGAGTTTCTTCTGTCATATTTTTCTCATTTCTATTATTCCAGTTTTCATGTTTTTTCTCTATGGTATTTCTGAGTCTTTGTTGTACTGATGTCTCCCAAATATGCTATGACTAAATTTTCTTGCTGACTCCTGCTTTTTGTGTCAAAGCCATTAATGAACATATAAATGAAATGACTGTTGGAGAACTCCACTAGCAACGTCCTTTCTTCTGATACTTTCTCCTTCAACAGTACCTGATGTGTTTTGAGTTCCTGGGTCTCTCAATCTACTTGCTTTGCTTAAGCACTTAGTTTATAAAACTGAGGTTTGTTACAGATCTACCTCAAATTACCTTTTCATTTCATTTGCATGAATTGGACTTGTTATCCCTGAATCCAAATCTATTTCCTATGATCAGATCTCCTATAATGTCCTCATGACTTACCAAAGCCAAGTGTAAAATAGCAGCATTTCCTGTCACATTCGCGAATCTCTGGAGGATATTTTTATTGCCTAGAAATGCAAGAATATCTCAGACTTACCAATAATAGTATCAATTGCTCTCCAACCTGATTCCTGATGTTAAATTATCCAAAACAACTATTGCAGTAGTAATTATGTCTCTAATAATACGACAGAACTCTCTTGGCAGTGAAAAAGGATCCTGGTAGGCATATGGCATGCTGGCAGTGATAATCTTTACCAAACTGTGAGTTGTGCTGTCATTAACACATACTGCTGCTCCCTGCCTTTTCCTGAAAAGCAGGAATTTATTTTTGAGTATTCATGACTGCGACTGCAGGACAGATCCACCGTACCAATGCACTTGCTCATATCCTGTATCAGTAGCTCAAGGTCCTCCACTTTGCTGCATAATCTTGCTGCGTTTGCATATCCAACTTTCTGTTTTCTCCTTCCTAGACACTCTTACAGTGAGATCTTGCCTATTCAACTACTTTCTTTTCCTTTGACATCTATGGGTCTACTCTGTGACGTTCCTTTCTGCATTGCTATGACCAGATTTGTCTGATTATTCAATTTATCAGATACTCAGGCAGAGCCTTGAGACTTCACAAGCGCTCCCCAACTTTTTCCTGGTGTTTCTTTAAGGCTCCTCTTATAAATGAGGCCAACACTAGTGTTTGCAGTAGTACTGCAGGTCCTTGGGTAAAACCTATCTATTGAGAACATCCCTTCATAATCCCATACCAATGCCCAAACTTTCCCAAATCTTCTTCAAACCTTAGCTGTCTGCTGACCTTCCCTATTACTCATTTGGTAGGGGTCAGAGCTATTCCACAGAACACATGGGCACCCACTTATTTCAGAGCCTTCCCCAACATAGCACATGAGAACAAATTACTTTGAGAGGGTGCTGCTGGAGCTGTTGTGAAGGACAACCAGGGGACTGCTTCCTGCTCCTACTGAGAAATCTTCCAGACTTAGATTCCCATTTTTCATCCATGATCTGAGCAAAAAGCACACTGTTCCTTTGACTTGTCCTTCATCAGGTTTTTAAGGCTGCGTGGCACAATAGTGGCTCAGGTTTTGGAGGCAGGACAGCCATATGTAGATTGCTGTCCTCTTGTAAGCGTTAGCCTTGCGAGAAAGCAGTGTATTGTGCTAATTGGATGATTCTGCTTCCAGAACTTAAAAAATATTGCTCAGAAATAGTACAGGTATATATATACGTGAACCTTTACAGACCTACAAGCCCTCCATCTCACAGTAACACAACTCTAACTTCTCCTGGTAGTGGCCCAAGTCTCTGATCCTTTCCCTTTCGTTTGCAGTTATTCTGTCTTCTCTCCTTTTTACAGTCTCTCTATATTATCTTAATTCTTTATCCGACCAAGCCTTGATCTTAGCTTGATAAAAATCTGTAGGTTTAAAAAGCTATGCCTTTCTTTCAAGGCATAGCTTCCTTTCTCTACCACAGGCCAAGATACAGAGTCCTTACATGTTTGTAGGTCAGTTCCCTCAGCAGCAGAATCACAACGATAAAACTGCTCTGTGAGTTGTCTGAGCTGAGCTGGCGTGCTCAGCCACCTGTATGGAGATCTGCATACGATCCCACAAGCACCTCACTGTATTTCAGACCTTGGATTCAACCTTTTCACTCTCCATTAGCAAAGACTCACCTAATTTCACTTGAAGTGGGGACGGCTTATAGTTCATGGCTACAGTCTCCCCCTCTCTCGTATCACAATCTCTGTCCGAAATAGATGCAGCTGTTGGATCCTGTTAAGAAAGAAAAGGAAACAAAACGGAAGGGTTTAGCTAAAAGTTATGCTGTCTCTTCTCTAACTGGCTGTTAGGGGAGTCCATCCCCACCTGCATTCAGAGGGAGCAGAGAACATGCTGGTATTTTGAACAGCTGAAACCTAGGGGCAAAACACAGAACTTTGGAAGCACATTTAGCATGCTAAAAGTACCTCTGGAAATGCCAGATTTCAACATTAGAGTTATATGGGAATATAATGTGGAGGGTGGGTCATCAGTTCAAATTCAGCCTGGGCTGGCAGTAGTCCCAAACCGTTTTCATGTGATGACTCTTTGGGGTGTTGTATGAAATGCATTTACAGTTTCAGCCGAGTTCCAAGTGGACCAGTCAACCTCACGATTAAAACTAAAAATCTCATGACCACCTGTGTGAAAGTCCAGCTCAGAAAGAACAAGGATTGAATGAGTAGAATTCAATCTCCGGTCTCTCTTGGGAGAGGGATGAAGAAGTCTGTACTTCCCATGCTGGACCTATTTTGTGGCTAACCAGGAAGATTTAATTTCAGTATCTGTCAGGGCAGCACCTTTCACTGTCACTGAAATGGCCCCGAAAACCAAAGCTCCCCAAACACAGAGTCCGCTCTACCACACCTACTTGCAGACAACCTAATCCAGGTAGTGTTGTACTCTATGCTACAGCAAATCAAAGGATTCAGAGAGAGACAAACTACCAATTCAGGCAGTTCTACCACTGCTAAAAACATTTGAAGTCCTTTCACAGCAAACTTCAAACCTGCTGGAACTCCCTCTATCTTAGCACCATAGTGAAAATTAAAATTGGTTTTCAAACATGTTCACTTCTTTCCACCTGGAAGCTAGAAACTAAACTCAACATGCATATATATATATACACATATATGTGTATATAAATTTGGATTTATAATAGGTAGAGCTTTACAGGGAAAACAAACATCCAATATTAGGTCCAATATCTGAAGAAACCATCACTTTGTAAGAAATGGAGCAATGCATCAGAAACTAAATACTAGAAAATACCATTCCAAACTAGTGAATTGATATTGTCCATCCCTCCATCTTCTGGAGTGTGTATTTTGTACACAATTTCTTATAAAAATGCAACCCATCATTTGGCAGTGTATGCAACACAGAGTCATTGAGTTTCAAAGCAAGGTACCATCGTTCTTTGCTCTCAGTAAAAAAATTACTCAGTGAGCCACTGTCCCTTCCTCCCCAGTGCCTGTCTTCTCTCTGCAGTGCACGTTACCTCTTTTTAACACACTGTGCTTATGGGATAAAATGTGGTTCTTGAGTTAGGCTCTATCTTCATAGAAACTGGTCAAATAACATATGTACGGTTATAATGTTTTATCAAAATTCTGCTCCTTTGCACTATCCAGTAGACTTTGACAGTACTTAAAATGGATGCTTACAAGACTTTGCATTCAATGACATTAAATAGATAACTCTGAACCATATGCAATTTCTTCTGCTTTCCTCTAATGCAGTCACTGCTGCACTTTTCCTCTAACGCAGCAGTTTAATGACTGGTTAAAAACGTTAGAGCAGGTTGCAAGCAAACAAGCCAGTCTCCAGGAGAACATAGTTAGGCATAAATGATGAATCACATGCATTTTAGGTTAAAAATCCTGCTTTAATAACCACACTAAATGACAAAATACAGCAGTTGAATGGCAAAAACATAGCAGTTGAAATTAAGTGAAGCTTAAAGTGAAGTGGTACACAGAAGAAGAACAATTCCAACTTTATAAATGAAAATTATGAGCTGTAGTTAGCTACTGTCACTCAAGGAAGAGATCTCGGATGACAGGTTCCATCACATGACCAGCTAGACACACCAGGACTCTTCAGCCAGGGACAGACAACGGATGGGGGCTCTGGGAGAAGTCTAAGTAATCCTGAGTGAGGTGAGAAGATGCATAGGGATCAGCTAGCTCTTATTTTCTACAAGCATGAGATATCAAGTGGCAGTTAACATGCAGCATCTGGAAACAAACTCTGTTCTTCTCCATACAGCAGATGATGTCTGCTGTGGATGCTAAAAGGGGCTCAGCAAAGGGTGAGAAAAATGAATGGAAGGAACATCCATCAAATCCAAAAGCACTGCTTCTGGCTCAGGCTGCCCCCAGGCACAGATTGCTGGAGGGGGAGAACCAGGGAGGCATCACTGCGGGCTCAGCCTGTTGTTCTCCTAGGGACACGACACAGGGGTAGATCAGACCTTTAATCTGACTTGAAACAGCCATCCTTATTTTCTGTGTCAGAACCTATTCTATGATCTCAACTGAAGACCAGTTCTTGTGGTATCCTTGTAACATGGGACCGGTCTCCAACATGCCCAGTTGAAGGGGCTAGACCAGAATCCAGGCTGTAGGAAAGGATATTCATGGGACTGGCCAGATAATACAAAGGACAGGGCTGTCTCCCAAACATGCTAGAACCTCTCCAAGAGAGATGTGTAAGGTGGTAAGTTGCACCACCTGAGTCCAGACTTCCTGGATGAGAATCTTTTCTCTGACAGTCTGGAAAAAAGCAGGATACAGCCATTTTTAAGGAGCGGGACTCCAAGAGCTGGATGCTTCCTAGTGCTACTGGACACAAATAAGTCCTTGGAGCCCCAATCTGCTGGCTGCAGGAAGGCATGGAAGTAGACATATTATGGTAAAGGACACAATGCAATGGCCACATACTGCCTCCTGTGTTGGTGCAGTCCAGCATGAAGCCATGTCAGCTCACAGCCAGAAGAGAAATCGCCTGGCCACCCAGACTAGCTCAGGTTCATACCGTTAAAATTACGCTTAAACTTTTAAAATCAAAACCAGCCCTTAGTTTTCTCAGAAGCTGATGTGCTGACAGTAGTTTTTCCTTGTAACCTGCCAGTGACATTAGACATCCATTTGCATGAACAGAGGGAGGGGAGAAATGTTCTGAGGTGCCTTCGACGATTCGGACTTTGGTCATGGACCAGAGGACTCAGCTGGAGCAATCCCAAAGCTGTGCTCTAGACCAAACAAATAGAAAAGGCTTCCTAGACCTGCAGAGAAAACAACGATGATTTGCAAAGAGTGATTCATTCCATCCTGTCTTAGACACTCATCTTAAAAGGAGACGAATCTATCCCTGGAGATGTGTCTCCCTCTTCCCACTGACTACAGAGGAGACCTGGCAACTGGTGGAGACTGCACCCCTGCCTCTGACACCGGAGTTCAGAATGATGAAGGACACAGCAGCAGAGTCTATAATAATGCCAGTCCACACCAGGAATTAATCTCCAAAGTTTGCAATGACACTTTTCTGCCCCAGCAGCATGGCACCTCTACAGCATACCCACAGGGGAACATGTTACGGCTGCACAACAGACCCGTGACTTGCACAGAGGGATCACAAAGCACCAGCAGAGTCTGAGTGACCACCGCTGTGTGCACGGGCCAGGTCCACTCCCCCCAGAGAGTAAAATGGATCCAAAAGAAAACCGAGCTGGGCCAGAGATAGTGTCCCCAGTACCAGCGGGTATCTATCCCTGGCCCAGGAGTGCCAAGGCACTGTCGTATTTCCCATCCATCACTTCATATACGTTCTGCAGAATGCACAGGACTCCACAGTAACAACCCTGGCTGCGAGAATGACAGCATTGCCACGGCAGCTCGGTTGGAGCTGCTTCTCTGCACAAACACTTTGCTTCTGTGCATACTGAACAGGTGCATTTCTCTCTCTATAGCTCATCCACCCAGAAAAACACTTACCTGACTAATTAGCCTTTTGCTTGTGAATGCCTACGAGCACACTGAGACTTACCACAGGCTTTCACTATTGGAATTCACTTGGCAATTTTGTCCTTTTTTACAAGCCTCCCTAAACCAATGCATTCAGCTCTGACCCCAACGTCAAAATCTCAGCTACACAGTGTGACTGGTCCCAGGCCAGTTGACGTGATTTCTCTCTGCTCACTGGGGGAACACAACACTCCCAATCAAAAGGCAAGTGCTGAGATGTGGCTGCAGGGGCTCTAAATGGCTGTGGGAATTTAATACATTTAAGGGATTTTTTGTTCCTGAGGCCTCCTTATGTCTTCATTCCTAGGGAAAAAATATATTCAATCAGGCCACTGCATGAACGTTTGGCTGGGGCCAGAGTTTAATCAAAGTTTTCTCCCCACATGCTCACAGCTTAATTGGGCATGCACAACCATAGCATTCAAACGGTGGGGCGGTTCCTTACTAGTTTGTTTTTTTCTATAGGCTCAACACAAAACTGCCCTCCTGCTAGGTACAGCCATGTTCTACGGTGTGCATCATGTGCCATTTCTGACCATCAGAAATTAGTTCCAGTGAACCTTCATGGAGCAGGAGTGCTGTGAATCCTTAGTATGCAGGGGCACAGAGGGAAGCTGAAACCACTTTAAACCGAAACCAGGGGTTTAAGGAAGATGGCACGCCCAGCAGGGTTTTTATTCCTTCTCTTTTTTTAAATCTCCCCTTTGCTTTTTGCAGTACTTAGCAAGAAACACAACATCTGCCATAATGCACCAGGTCAATAGCCTTGTTACTCTTATCATCTACCCCTCCCAGTAACCCACACTGACTAGTTGGGGGAAATAGCCCCAAACAGCCAGAAAACTGTGCAGTTATACCCTGAGCAATGGAGCTGGGTGCTGGCTACAAACACCATTGTAGCACCTTGGAAAATGCACCTTCCTTTGCCTTCCTTCACAGTCAACACTTCTGACATCTTGCAAGCCTACAAGCCCCTGCTTTCCCCCCTGCAAATCCTCTGGGATCCCAGTGCATGTGGAAGGGAATGGGCACATGCATTTTCTGTGGCGTTCAGCTGCCCCTTAAAAACATAGCTGGAAACCGAGATGTCTCTATTTGCCCACCCTTCCCAATCCTAAACATGAGTCATTTTTACAGCCCTAAGAAAACATTCTCCACTCTGCTGTCTGTGGGAAATTCTATGATCATTAAAGCAGCTCTACTTTTTGATAAAGGCAGAGGGGCATGATTGCCCTTACCCTCTAATCTCAAGGAAAGACCCAATATTCAGGGCTTTACCCACCACTTGTCTCCACAGTTCAGAGGCTTCGGTCTGATCATCGTCAGCTGAATCAGTATGAGCTCACTGCTCCAGAGTATCATCCAGCTACCTTTGTCTCTCTCCCGTACCAACTAATGATGTGCTTGCTGTCTTCCGTCCAACTTAAAGATGCTGGAAGTCTCAGTACCAACACGTGTGTGACAGCCTACAGGGAGCACTTGCAGCTCAGCAGACTCCTGCTTTCTGAAGCTGCCCATGTGGATCACACACTGCAAACAAATGCTAACAGGAAAGGACAAGACCAAGTGTTTTGCTTCTTTTCCACATCAAACATTGAGTCTGGAAAATTTGATAGATGTTCTGTGCATGAGAGTCTGACTTAGTGAGCAGAAAAACAAATGACAAACGGCACGCACCCCAAATACAGGGGGGGTACATTCGAGTCACTGAGAAGTTTCTATCATTCCCTTGTTGTCATCCCAGACTCTTGGGCTAGAACATTGCTCCTGCTCATAAATATTTATGCCTTCAGTCTCTCTGCCCTGGGAACAGAAAATCCTATGCCGTTTGCAGATTCACTCTGCCTCAAGCTGCATTGCACTAGGTTATCCAGAGAAATGCAGCTGTAGGCAGCAGGCTTCTGGGGAGGGGATTCTGATGTGCACAGGTGGGTATGTAAAAGCACAGTCTCACAGTGTTTTGGGCAACAGACCTCTGCAGCCTCTAGGTATCACTACAATAAAGACATGAAATATCTACGAACATAAAGTGCTTAAAAAAACCCACTGGGAACAAAACCACTGGGAACCAAGAAGTGAATAACCTGTCTATGTGAGAAATGGCATAAAAGGAGAGGCCCAAAGGCTGTGAGGTCTCTAGTGGATCAAGATGAATCCACCATATAGACGAACAATGGCAGTAACAGCATGTTTGGCAAAAGCAAGGAAAACCACATGGCAGGAATGGAACCTGCAAACCTCACAAAAGACCCTCATGCTTTCCTCCACATCCCTTAGGTTTCAGTTTAAACGTACAGTTTATCTGTAGGACTGTTGAGGGGATTACAAGGAAGATGTATTATTTCAAGGAAGATGTAATCCCCTCAGCAGTCCTACAGATAAAACTTAGAAGCTACAATCACCCAGGAACACTGGAGGAATGGGGTTGTTCAGAGAAGAAAGGGGAAGACTAGGGAGGGATACAATAGCTGTCTTCAGATACAGAAAGGGCTGCCAAAGAGAAAAAGGGAGTAATTTTTTTTTCATTTTTCTGATCACCAGAGTAAGAAATGATTACCTTAAATTGCAGCAGGGTTGCAAGGAAATATCAGAGAAAACCGTAGAGGTAGGGCTAAGGAGCCATACATTTGCCTGATGAAGTTGTGGAATTGCTGTTGCAATGCTGGTTTAGAAACCAATTCGTCACACAGAAAGCCAACAGAGCTGATCTGGTTTTGGGGCAGCCTGATCCAGATTTGGTGCAAGTTGACAAGATCCCTTATCTTTTCAGGTCCCTTTCCCCCACTTGTCTTAAGAGGAGAGGAGCCTGCTTCTAAGCCAGACTCATTTAGGCAGAACACCAGTTTATCCCGGGAACGCGAGGTTCTCCAAACTCCCCTACCCACTGCCAAGGACCATGGCTGGCCTTCACCTTCTCTCTCTGGGTGAGCTGAAGAAAACCATCTTTTTTCTAAGTCTCACATGTTGAAGGAACTCCGGAATCACATAGTGACCTGAGCAGAAAGCTCCCACGAAGATGTGGTTGTCACTTTTCATCAACATGTGCACTCTGCTGGATCCAGAGCACTAACCGCTCATCTCAGCATCACCACCCCATACCAAAGTGAAAATAAATGGCATTTTGGTGACACAGCCACTGATGCACTGAAATACATTCTGATAGCTACTGACTCAGTTTCAATAAAGCAATAAACAACAACTGTTTATTGACTTTCTACTAGCTCTGCCAATGCACCAGTTACACATTGCTGTTTTTCTTTTCTGAGCAACTGCTGAGCAGATCTTATTTAACAGTAACAAATTAGGCCTGCAATATCCACTACAAGATCCAGATTTTTAACCTCATTCATTTATAATTGTAAGACAAACTAGTATCTGAAGCCATTTTTTTCAGCAATTGAAAAGCCAGCAGTGTTAATATTGCTGCATGATTAAAACCTCAAGTCATATTAATTAAATTGAACCAGAAGGTCACTGAAAGGACTTTTTACTGTGTACACCTGCAGTCAGGGTAGCTCAACTCACTGGCAGGTGTAACGAGGAGTTCAGATCTTTGCTTTGTTTCAAATGGGGCAGAAAAGAAGTGCCACTCTGCCTGTGTGTGCCGCAGTGCTTGTGCTGAAACGCCCCCTTGGAGCCCTGGCCGTGAAGGGTCTGCCTGACTGCCACATTCAAATTGAACAAAATGCAGCAAACAGAAAGGCTTAAGCTGTGGAAAGGGAACGAGACGTTTCAGAGGTCTGTTTTCCTAATCAAAAATGACATTTGCAGCACAGGGAAGAAAGTGTCTTTTTTTAGATGATGATGTATGACTAATCCTGGGAGTCTACGGTAACAGAGGAAGCACCAATTCAGTAAGTAGACCAAATACTTTGGGAAAGCAACTGAGGGACAAGGAAGAAAAATAGGAGTAATTACATGATTTCTGTTAGATTTCCCTCCAAGAAACCAGCAGCACAAGCAGCCCCCAGTCCTCTCCTTTCAATCATGATAGAGTATATTTAACACTGCATTTCCCTCCAGGCTCTTCTCACGCATATAAGCCATCACTATTATCACATGGATGTATAGGTTTGGTATCTTGTGCTAACTTTACATGACTTAAATTGGATCATTAACATTGCAAATTAGAGAAATGCCACATTGCACTCCCCACTGCCTGCAGCACTTGCCAAGCGGCTGGCATGCAATAACTATTTAAAACCAGCTATTAACAGAGGTATGTTTTCAGGATGCTTCAATACCAAAACATTTCCTTCCTTGTAAAGGACATATACATGAGGACATTACACTTTTCCTTTCATACCTCTGATTATACAGCCACAGCTCTGAGGTGCAACATGAGACATATGAGTATTTAAGGCAGTAAAGCATCACAAATTCTTTGGTAGCTATTGAAAGAGTCAGTTTAGCAACTGGCATCTGGCCAAACCAGGAGTCCCTCCAGGTACTCAGCCAAAACTGGCTCAGGAAAGAGTTAAAGTCACCAGCAGGAAAATCTCAAGGACTCAGCACCCTGCTTTCTAGGGAAGTTGAAGATCTGGGTATGCTGTGTAGCAAATGCAGTCAGGATACCTGTGCATTTGTCCGAGATCAAAGCTACCTCTGGCCCCAGGAAGGAGGGATGCTGAGAAAACTGAGGAAAGGAGACAGGCTGTAAGAAGAATCCAAACGAAGCCCTGAAGAAGCACTGTGGGGGCCCACCACTCTGGGATGGAGGTTTCAGGAACAATAATAGATGCCCAGTGGCATTCAAAGCTCTTTAACAACTCTAAAAACATAGACTCTTCCAACACAACCCAAAAGATGAGCAGATATGCACCGAGCATATCTGTCACACTGCAGACACATGGAGATCTCAGCAATGGAAACCAGCTTAGCCTGGACGGAGTGGGGGACTCTGCCACAGCCCATGCTTTCATACCTATCCAGTGCTGCCTCCTGACCCCAAAACCCAGGCTGATGGGTTCAGCCAGGATCTTGGTGGGTAACAGTAACAGCTTTGAGAGGGCAGCACCAGGCAGGCAGGACTGCTCTCGTCCTCACCTCGTCATGCTCAGCGTGGTCACCAGTTCAAAGCCTTCAGCACGTTGCTGTGAGCACGGCCTGAAAGGTCACTTGCCCATCCTGCAAAGGTGGATCCCAGCATTACCGGTTTCTCTCCACTAGTAGAGAAAACAAAGCCACCAAGCTGCGTGTTCAGCAGCCCTTTTCTCTTTAGCACGCTTTCAACTTGTCCCAAGAGATGGAAAGCTCAATCATCAGATTTCCATATTTATAAGGAGAGTTTCTGTTTAGCCAAACTTGTGACAGAAATAACCCCGCAAACAGCAGCAGAAGCAGCAGCACGGCAAACACGTCTGAGGGGCGGGGATGCGAAAGCTGAGGGAGATCTCAAGTCACTCTCTACCTTGGCACGGCTTTCCAGCCCTATGTGAGAAATTGTGAGGGCACAAATCATTTTGGCTTCTAAAATAAGATCTCGCCTCGCCCCCGCCCCCCACGGCTGTGTCTCCGTGACTAATTAGCATCCAGGAGGATACAGGTTCTCCTCTGATAAAGCGCTGTTTGGCTCCCTTCTCCCCTGACACCTTTGTATTAGAAATATCGTCATTATGGGACTAATCAGGGAAGCCAAGAGGAAGGCACAGGAGCCGATTTAAAGGGAAATCACTGATTTTTATAAATATGGCTTATAAATTATTCTGTCTCTAAAGGGCAGGGACGCTTCTTCCCCTCCCTGATCCTGATAAAAAAGTGCAAAATTGAAGTCCCTGAAGAAAAACCTATTTTTATTACCAGAAGTGGTGGCTTTTATCATCTCCTCTACTCACTTAAGCTTGCTCCCAATTCCCTCGGTTATTGCAGGATTGCAGTTTATGCACTGCAAAGGTCCTAGAGAGCCTGCCAGCCCTATGCTGCCCACTGGGGCTGGGCTCAGCAAGGTGTCCGACAGCCCCAGCACTGCCAGATGCTGCAGATGGGAAGTAACAAGCCTGGTTAGCGTTTTACCACGTTGAGCTTAAAAGTCAGCGGCACACAAAATGCCAGCCGCACTCCCGGCCATCCCTCAAGAGTGTCTGAAGATATTTAGCACTGTCATCTTTCATGTAGCACAGCGGGCTGAGCAAAGACCAAACCATACCTTAAACATTGAGGTAAACTGAGCTTGGCAGGAGCTGTCTGAAATAAAGGCAAGCAGACATCATTCAGTGGCACAAGGAGAGCATTTTAAAAGGAGAATTTGTTTCCCCTCCGTGTTGCCTGCAATGGAGCTGGTCTCCATCCGGATTCAGCTTGTCTCCGTGGCCTCCCATTGACAGCACCAGAAAGAGATATCAGGCCAGACAGCTTCCGCCTCGCTTCTCCTTTGAAGGCAGCCCCTTTATCAGCCGAAATCAAGCCATCTGTCCCCGGCCCCCTTCGAGGAGCTGCAGCAGATTGCGGAGCACGGGAGGAAGCATTGCACGAGGTGTGAACAGGAGGTCGAGGAAGCTCATTGCACACACAGAAAGCCAAACCAGATCCTTGGTTAAGCTGGGAAGGGAGATGAAAGGGTGACCGCAGCAACAGTGCTCCCTGGGACAGACACATGCAGGCCGGCTCTCGTTCTTTATTCAGCTCCCCCTTGGGCTGCTGCTCCTTCTGCTGTGGAGACACAGACCAGCCCCAAAGCTCTGTGCAAGGCTCCCAAAGGCCTTGCTGGAAGGCAGACTGCTGTGAGCCATGGAGGGTTTTGCCTGCTTTGCTCACCGAGTATGACTGCCCAAATCTTTGCATTTTGACAGTTTTTTTCATTTGCCAAACATCTACTCTTTGGGGTGAAATTTTACACTCTGGACATTTCTCTCAACCTGATTTGATATATATA
>NW_009210765.1:0-4807 GCF_000690835.1 Fulmarus glacialis
TCCGGGACCTCCCCAGTTAACCAGGACAAGTAGCACTTGTGCAAAAAGGGTTAATTTTATTGATTGTATGGAAAGTAATCAAAGTTCACATTTGATAAAGGAAACAATTCATAAGCACTGATGATACTGCTTGATGATAACACTTAAGTTCTGTACATTTACAGTGGCACTTGATACTTTGCTCTTTGTAACAGTTTTAGCTGACCTAGTCTCAGCATACTCCTTGGTAATTCCATGATAACATGCTGTATCATGCAGGCATGTTTTCCTTGCTGTTGCTGACTGTATTTACAAAGAGGAAAACAGGTCTCAGGTAAGCAACCCTTCAATAATATTGAGCTATATGCATCTTTTGGAACAACCATTGCTGAAGTTTGAGCACTCATATCACAGCTCTTTGTAAGGGCAGGGAGCTCAAGCAAAATTGCACAGAAAACCAAATTCAATTTTAAAATACTGCAGTTTCTGTTACAGTCAACTTACTGACTCCAAAAATCAGGAGCCTGCAGTTCAATCATCTCTATGAACTATTTTCTATCTCTGGAGCAAACTCAAACCTAAATCACATCCTTGCACCTCTAATATCTTTACAAATGCAATTATGAGAGATATTTAAAGATGTTTGCAGCATGGCCAACTTACAGCAAAATGAATGTTCCAAAACAATGTTGTCTAGGGACAAGACACGCCATACAACTCTGAGATCTTCTCTCTGCATAGAAAAACATAAAGTATTTTCAGGACACTAGTAGAAATATTCTGTAAAACATATATTCACAGAGCAACAAACCCAAGTCAGACAAAAGCATAGGACTAGCTCCTTGTTGCATCCTGGTAGACATAACTAATGGACTCAATCTGCTGTGACTTAGGTGTCCAAAATAGAGACATCTGACTATGAACCTGTGCCTTTAATGACTAATGAATAACCTCTAAGAGATGATTCAACTGATTTCTATTAGGCACCTGATTTAGGATTGGATTTATTTTTTAGGCACTTATCTCTTTCCACTGAATAGAAAGGAAGGCTAGATTGGCTGGCTCCCAGTTAGATATTAAACTCAGAAACATATAAAGTTAGGTAAAATTAATCCTGCACAGTTTGTCTGCACAGATAATTTCAGTTTAACTGTAAGTTAGTGGGAAGGATTTTTTTTCTTCTCAACTCCATGTATTTTCTGAAAACCCAGAATTCCTTATTCTGACCAGAATTAATCTTTTTGGCTGTGACATTACTTAGAAACAACTTATTTTTCAGAATGTCACAAGGAAGAAAAAGCCCAGTGAGTGACCTACAACCAAGAAAACAAAGCCATTCTGAAAACTGTAGTGCGATCCCTCAGCCTTTAGAAAACCTCTGCAAATTTCATAGTGACAAAGATACTGCATCATTCATATGAATATGTATATTTCTGCATTTGTAAACCTTGACATATATTTAGCTGAAAATGGAAAACATTTTACTTTCTTTAGGGCATTTCTGGCAGTGTTAATTTATGTCTGAGTGTGAAGGAAATCTTCCCTGCCCTTCTTCCCCTCTGATTTCCTATATATACTCTGTTATCTTTAGCTGAGAACCTCAATAATAATAACCTCTCTTAATTATGAAATTATGATATGAAGTGCACATAAAGCAGAGGAATTATTTTACTCATTAGCAGCTAGAAATCTTGCAATGGTTTCTAAGCTCTGGCTTTACCAAAAGAAAGGTAGGTCATGAGGTGAATTTCTGCTTTAAGAGGATTTTATTTTCTTTTACTTTTTTTAAAAGGAAATTGGACTTTTCCATCTCTGAGGTTTATTACAAAGCTTTCTCAGGTTTTGAACAAGTCATACCTTTTTTTTTTTCCTTTTTTTTCTGGAGCAAAATAAAAAGATTTACATGCTTTGAAGGTAAAATAGAGTCTCTACGGATGAAAATGCAAATGCCTGAAGGATCCTGTGAATATTAAAAGCATTGTTTGACTAAAGAACAATTGTTTGACATTTTCAGGTAGATTTTTAGAGAACAAAAAAAAACAAATATCACCCCATGGCCCCTGGGGGGGGAAGGGTGGGCGCGGGCAGGAATGTCTTTTATCAGGTTTTTTTTTCAAGGCATGAGTCTAAATAAGAGCCAGAACAATGTCAAGACATTTTTGTCAGAAATTAAGAACTGTACCTGAACGAAGAGTTTTACTTCATTTAGATCCAAAGGAAAAGGAATTTAATTATGCACATATCTATATCACTATTTCTGTCTTTTCCTATACTAAATATTTATTCAAGAGGTCTAAGAGGATGATCTAAGTGATCTAAAAGGAAGATGAAACAGGCATTTGTATCAATGCTTTAGTAGATACAAGAAAAAAATCTTCCTGGAAATTAACCCCATATTTAAGCCATTTTTGTTTGTGTTTTGCTTTAGCCTATTTTATATTTCTGTTCTGGAGCATGCAATAGTTCACCAGTAGAATTACACTGATGAGAGAATATGAATTCACTGTCAATGCATCTTTATTTTGGAACATGCTCAGAATGTGCATCTATGACCTGATGAATGCTCACCCTGCAGTGTATTATGTATTTTTTAATTCTTTTTTGTTGTTGTTGTTTGTTTGTTTGTTTGTTTGTTTCTGGATTTGTTTGGTTTTGTTTTTAATAGAAAAGCTTAGTAGACAGGCTGATTTAAATGGCTCAGGACACCGTGCACCATATGGCACATTGGTTGTGTGTGTCATACTATGGCATGACACCCATTTTAATGTCACAACTACACTCAAACTGCAAGTTTGCACTCAAAGTGCAAGGTCTTAGACACCTGTCTTACAAATGCATGCCTACTTTTATTTATATCTGTGAATCACTATCCATTTGGCATTGTGCTAAGCATAGATTTCTACAGCTGAATTATACTCAGAAACTTGTTGTTACTTCAAATCAAAAATATGAGCTAACTCATAGCAGTGTATGTTACGTATCTGCACTACTGTAGGCCAGTTTCTGGTTATTCACAATCAGGCAGTGAATCACTGTTCAAATATGTATCCAGGGTCATTTGAAGTACTCTTATGATTTCCTTCCAAGCCTTCTATTGATGCTCCATAATGACATGGCTGTCCTGTAAGCCCTATCTCATGTCTGTCAACCACATGTGCATATCTTGAATCCTTTAGGGCATGTGATGTGATCAAATAAAACCAGATGACTATGTTTAGGCAATTAATTCCCACACTCATTTTTTCTATGTAGTCCTAACTTGAGGCTGCTGTCAATGTAACAATAAGAGTGCAGACAAAATATTTAACGAATATGTACCACCTATTTTGTCACAAATTACCATGTCTGTATTGGTTATCACACAGAGCTTAACCAGGTTTCTTCTTCATTTTTGAAATTGTGAATAAACATCATCCTGAGAATCAAACAACAAATAAAAATTCTCAAACTACATCACCAAAAAAAAAAAAAACAACCCTGCAATACCCCAGTGAAAATGGCACCTAAATTAAAACAAACAAACAAACCAACCACTTACAGTGGTAATGCAATTTCGAATTGGAAAAGTTCCTTCTAGATATAAATATATACATATATGTTTATTTTATGCATATATGTGTATATAATATATATTTTTATATATAAGCAAAGGATATAGATGTAAATATAAAGCAAAAAAGGTAAAAGTCTCAAAGATAAAGACCAAAGAAACTTTGTTCATCAGGAATTGTTTGTCCTCTATTAGCGATTCTTTATGGCCAAAATATCACTATTATGTCTTTTGCATGCTTACTAGTCCTTTAGAAATTTTATTTACTTTAGAAAAATATTTTTTCCTTTTTTATTCATTCATGATTTCTTTTCACTGTAATACCCTCAGTTCTGTTGTTTGGTTTTTTTTTTTTTTTTTAGATTTCTAATTTAAATGTTTGTTTCTCTAAGAAAAGCAAGGGGGCAAGAGAAACTAAGCATATTTTTCACCACATCTCCATAACGATACATCCGATATTATATTTAAAACACTTAATATCTTTGTGCTATATTTTGAAGTGGCTACCAGCATCATTTTTGAGTCATTTTCTTCAATTAAAGCTTTCAGTACTAAGAGAGATACTTAGAAATTATGCATACACCTATATAAGTTGATGTTTCAATTTACTTCAATTATTGCTTCTTATTAGATTCTTATACATACCCATATCACTTTAAACTAGACTCTCTGCTGTCTCTATACTTATAGAAATCATTCAACCACATTCATCCTTCCAATCAAGCTCTCGCTATGACTTCTTATTCTATGCATATATCTCAAGTTTAATCACTTTAACTAGACTTCCATGCTGAGGAGCAAAATCAGCTTACTTTGCAGCTGCAAGAACAACCCACTGGCCCTACAGCCTGCTAATATTTATTGTGTGTTGACAGTGATGGTACTTGATCTAATTTGAAATAAATTATTTGTTTCTTTTAGCAGAAACTTTGAGTCTCTGCATGCAGCATGAATCTAGTGACTGTTTGTAATAGAGCTGGACTTTGATAATAGGACTAATTTTTCAAATGTTACTTTAAAGAAGTGAGCATCTGATCAGCAAACATTGAAGTGAAACAGTTTAATTTCATACAACAGTTTCTCTTTGCAGAATTACAAGATTGTGTTCAAGGATACCATATGGATCATTACCAGTAACTCATATATTTTTAGTAAGTGAATCAAAGTATTAACCACTAGGATGCCACTTATTTTAGTTGTTGTAAAAATAATGTGCCCAGAATTCCAACTAATCTGAAGACTATATATGTACTTTTATAATCTTTTATATACATATAA
>NW_009210766.1:0-16640 GCF_000690835.1 Fulmarus glacialis
TGGCGAAGGCCGTCCTGCGCGGCGGGCTGCTCCCCGCTCACTGCGGTCGCGCCCCGCGCCTGGCCCCGGGGGACGTTGAGCCAGGTCTTTGTCACGTCGGAGAACTGTGATAAAAAAGCGTTGGTTTTTAATGCTGTCAGGTCGCTGCATATGTGGTTATAAAGGTATTCCTGTGTAGTTGGCTAGATGCTGAGCTGTAAATTTGGTAGCTACTAAAAAAAAATCTGCTGAAGTAGCTATTGGTGTAGCCTCAGCGGCAGTGGGTCTTGCCAGTGTCTCTGGCAAGGTGCTTCAAAAAGTGCTTGTGCATGTTAACTGTCTGGCGTCTGGGTACAGTGTATTCATTCACTGCTGATGTGCAGAAAAGGAAAGGAGGGATTTGTTAAGTAATCTAATGTAAGATTTTCCAGAGCTGTGTGTATGCTTTCAGGTGCATTGCATTCGACAGACTCGGTAGGTGAGGTAAAGGGAGGCTTTGTCCCCTTCTCACTGGGAGGCCTGCTCAACTGCTAAGAAGGCACCGGTATCAAGTCCCTTCAACTCCAAACCATACCACCCAGATTTTTCTGCTCTCTTTAAATATCTCCCCTTAAAGACTTCCTGTTCTGCCAGTAGAGCTAAGCTAGCTGCTGTTCTCTGTACCGTTGGTTCAGGCAGTGAGGAGATGGATGCTAGGAAGATGGCTCTTGTGGGGAGGCACTGGTATCATACAGGATTCCTTCATTTCCCTCTTCCCATGTCCTGACAGACACTGTAACTGCATTTCCCCAACACTTCATCAGGAAGCAGGTCCCAAAGGGACAAGGAGCCAAGCATCACAGGGCTGGCAGCAGGGCAAGGGCCTCGCCAGCCAGGACCCAAGCAGGGCAGGCTGCGGGCAGCTCAGCGTCCAGACTGTCAGGCAGGTTTCTGGTGATGAGGCAGATCTGAGGACAAGCCACGGAGTCAGTCTACTTGTCCAGGATCAGCAGAGTTCTTAGCGAGTCAGGGCACAGCTGTGGCCGAGCTGAAGGGCAGCGCTCCTACGGTGTTGCTCTGGTGGGGACTGACATCCTTATGCCTGCAGAACCTGCATTCAATAAGAGAAACTCAACATACGCAATGCTCGTTTTAATTTTGAGCACCATTTCAAAACCATTTGTGTAGCAAAGAGTTACACCTTTCAGTATAGCTTTCTGTCTAAAGCAGAAACTGGAAAATAATCTTCATCTGCATTCACACATAAAAGCAAAACCGCGAGTATGGCACACTGGGAGAGGTCAGGTTATGAAGATAGCCAGTGACACTTCCTTTGAGAACACATTCAGGTTTTGGCATTACAGTCTATATACTCAAAAAGGAGTATGCCACAGTGAGAATGAAACGTTTTAAAATATGCATATAAACACCCACACTTAATATAAAAACTGCCAGAGTGGCTCACCCACACTATCCCCCTAAATGCACAACAGGCCTGTGTGTGGCTGTTGCATTAATGGGAAAAAATCCTGGAAATTGGCAGATGGCTAATGAAGAATAACTGTCTTCATAAAAACATAATTATGCAAGTTCAAATTTAGGAATAATATAAACGGAACTTAATTTCTAAAATAAATGTTTGCAGGGATAAATATTTCTCTATTGAAAAATGTCATTAACCCTTAGCTCTTAAGTTCTTAACTTGGATTTCTTTGGATCAGCTAGTTTTCCCAAAGAGATCTTCTTAAATCTTAGATATTTTATTGCCACAGCAAATGTAGTACTGCTAATGATAAAACAAACTAATAAGTTTATTAGGGAACTACATTTTTTTAAATTAATGCTTTTCTTTTCTTTTGCAGATATTAAGGATTAAACATACCAAACACATCACCTGACAATTTGCAAGTTTGCCAGTGTCACTTCTTTCTATCTAAAGCAATTTCCATCACTTCATGGTTGATTGTTCCACAGCCACTGGGTAGATGCCATCCTGATACATTCATGTTTCTATTTAATAACTTAATTCTGTCTATAAAAGGGATACAGTCTCTCTTTCAATATGAATTCTCCTTCCTACAGTATATGTGCTTCATTTACTTGTGTGCTCTTTCATTGTTCATTCATTAAAGCTACGAATAGCTTTCTTATCTAAGGGTACCTTTTCCCAGTTACAGTCCTGTTGAATTGTGCAGTAACTCGAGTTTTACATTTGCAGAAAAGATTTTACCCTCGACAAGTGTTTAATTCTGGACAAAGTAGAGTTTTTATAGTTTCAACCATAGAAAAATTGTGGGGTTTTATTATAAAATTCAGAAGTAAATTTCTATACTGCTGCTACAAATTCATATTCTGCTCTTTGAAATTTCATCATTAGCTGTCTTGAAACTCTAGATGAGAGGGGGCAGTTCCATCCTTAGATACATTTTCCATTTCTTTGTAGTATTCCTAAGCACCTATTTTTGGTAAAATTAAGTATTGTCCAAAGAGTTTGCCTAAGTTTAGGCAAATGTGTATCCTAGCATGTATGAAGATCTGTCCCCTTTCCCAAGTAAGTAGGCAAGTAGTCATGAAAGCCTCTTTTCTCTCTAAAGGTCTTCCAGGCTGAAGCGCTACTCTCGCTAGCTCTGCCAGCATACCTTAAATTCCTTCCCTCATGCACATTAAGGCTTGATATGCCTCGTAGAGGAAATTTCCAGACCAGTGATCTTGGTGAGAGGCATTTGTAGGAAAATTCAACAAACTGACTTTTAACAAGCATATAATATATAAAAAGTCATATTTGAAACTGTGAAAAGACACACACCTGAAGTAATTTTTTTGGAAGCAGTGGTCAAGAGACGCCAACAAGTAGCAGTGACTGCCTAGGTCTCTCTGAGCTCAGAGCAGACTGCGGAGGTTTGACCTTCTACTGGACTGGGCAGTTTTTGTTGCTCCCCTGAGAATGATCCAGGGGTTCTATCTCCTTTATCATCTCTCTGCGAGGCACTGACCTTCACACTGGCCAGCTGACGGGACCTTCTTGGGGAGCAGAACTCCCAGTCAGCCTAGAGGATTACCCACCTCAGGTTGAAAGGGGCTGGTTGGTTTGTTCAGTGCTGTAAAGAACTTAGAGGTGATAAAAAATGTGTGACTTTAGCCTGACGCTGAGAAATTTCCTGGAGAGGCTATCCTGGGTTCCCTCTGCTGATGGCACCAGCTCCTCCTTCCCAGGGGGTTTCTGTATTTAATGATGATGGGTTAATATACAAAATCAATGCTGGGAGGAGGTATCAGAACCCAGTTTTCTCTGTCCCTGCCAAGCGAGTGAGCTAACCAAGAGGCTACAGAGCCAGGCTTCCTTTTGCTCTCTCAATTATTACTTTTTTCACAGGAGCACAAGTGAACAGAAGTATTGGAGTTCTGCTTCCCGCCATGACTCGTGACAGAAAAGACATAAGGCCATTCTCCCAGGAGGCAGAAGATTTAAAGTGAGGGATTACTTACATTTCAGAAGGTCGGGAAGGAGGTGACCAACCCATCTCTTGTCTTTCCCAAATAAAGAATCTACTAGCTATTTAGATCTTGACTGTGTGATTTAGCTATTAGGCTCTATATGCAAGTTATCCCAATTATTTCCTCTTCATTCAGCCACATCCTAAAGAAAGCAATGCCTGCTGCTGCACTGGGGCAGGAAGTAAATCCCCGCAATAAGTGCAAGGTGTGCTTGGGATTCAGATCTCAGGGGGATTAAAGCATTCTGTTCTGGCTCCTAGGTCCCAGTTTCCTTGGTGCCAGCTGGATGCCTCTGCATACCTTTAGCTGCAGACAACTGGGCAACTCCAGCATGTACAGAGACAGGATTGTAAATAGACTTAACTTTGCATCAATAAATGTATCTACAGTTACAATACTTAAGAACTTCTGTAACTGCCATTTGGTTGCAGTTGAACAGCTTTTAGACAGCGAATGTCTAAAAGGATATTGGTGCTTAAACTCTACTTAAAATGTATTATAGGTGATTATGATCCATATTGGCTCTCAGTCGTTACTGATTTTAATAGATAAAACAGGTGCATAAACTAAACTAGAAAATAGTATTAGAATTGCCAGGAAAAAAATTAATTCCCTAGCTTTTTTATATGGGAAGAAAGCTTATGCTTTATAATCCTCATATTCCTCAACTGCAAATTAGGGAGAGGATAATGGGACCTATTCTTTATACAACTATTTTATCATTTCATTACTGAATAGAAATAGAAAATCTTCCTTTCCATCCTGTAGTACGTAGCCATTAAGTAATCTTGCTTGACTTACATGCACAGCCTTTCTTGTGTTTCTTATTAAGGGCAAAAGAATTATATGCACTAAGTTCAAGTTATTAGAAGATGGATCCTAGGCCTAATGTTAGCATTTGAATTCAAATCCTCTAAATACTTGAGTATCTAGAATGTTGCTTTATAAAAATAGTTACCTACGTGGATATGCTTGTGTGTGCATGTCTGCATGTGTATGATTTGCATTTAGGGAAATCGGAGAGAGAATGCATAGCATGGAAAGATAAGGTAATGAAATTTTGTTGGGGAAAGCACTTAGGAAAGCAAAGGATTTTCTTTCTAGGTTTGTTTGTTTGGTTTTTTTTTGCGGGGGGGGGAGAATCATGAAACTATTTTTTGTTTCTTCAAACTTCAGCATTTCGTAGAAGAATTTCTACCTATTGGTAAAATGTGTTTCGTTTCTTTTTTCATGCCCTTTGCCAGATCTAACCATCTCATTTCAAGAACAATTATTCTAAAGTTGGGAAAAGAACTTAATAGAAAAAAAACCTTAAATTAAGCATGAATCCTCCCTTTTCCCATTTCAAAACAAATCAATTCAGCAAAAAAGACCTATGTTATAGCTCAAAAACTTCAAAACTCAAGTTCTTATCTGAGCACCTATGTGCCAAGCCCAAGCGGTTGCTGGAAGTGTTGAGGTCCCAAAATCAGACTAAAATCAATGCCAGATTCATACAAACTTTAATGTCTCAGTAAAATTTGGATTGGGACACCAGTTTTGATGGGGAAAAAAACCAACAGCTGGTATTGACTGTAACTGCATAACCTCAAATATATAGTCTAGAGGAGACAGCAATCAAAGAAAGGAAATGAGGAAGTGAAATAAATACATCTTTTCATTCTTTGTCAAGTTTTCCTGTTTACCTCATGGTAGTGAGGAAGCATTTTTATCATTGCAGCAGTCAGTAGGCAGAAACCAGGCATAGATAATACTCTCTCTGATCTTTATTCAACAGAGGAAAAACAGTTCTCTTCCATCCATTGACTATCTGATGAAATACATCCTTGCAAAAAATATGTCAACAGGTATTTTCAAATGTAATTTGAACTACTCAAATATTAGCAAACTGATCCAGGATTTGGGCAGAAACTTACCTCAGAATGAAATGCGCATGAAAAAGTGAACAAACAGATTATCTAGATAGGAGCATTTTTCAGTCCAAGTTACAAAAAAAGATTTTGTAATGCTTAACGGCTACTGCCACTTCCATCGTAGATTCCAAGGGCATTGCTTTCCACCCAATTACACCTGTACTGGGGCTAACAACTTCTGCTTGTGTTCAGCTAAAGCAGCATTTCTCTTTATGGGAACTTGATTAAAAAGTTCACCTTGAAAAGTATTAGAAAATAGCATTTAAGGTGCCGCTCAGCTTAACAGAGGAGTTAAAAAGCAGAGGACATTTATACAAATCAGTGAACTGCTCTGGACCTTACATTTTTGGGGATGCTTCTGTTTCTTTTGCAGGGGAGCAGAAGTATAAACAGGGAGTATTTATTGTAGTTTTCCTTTCTCAGCTAGAAGAAACTGAGCTGCTGCTGCCAGCTCTGGGGAACAGTCATAGGCGAATACTACATTTCCAGAGAGTCTGAACTAAAGCAGCTCTTCCAGAAAGGCATCTTGTACTCAGGAAAGCATTGAAAAATGAAGGATCCATCATATTTCTTCATAGTTTGTTCCAGTGATTAAGCAGCCATACTTTTACATTTAAATTTGAATTTTTCTGCCTTCTATTTCTATCTACTCTTTATGCCTCTCTCTGTTAGAAGAAAGTGCCCTTTGTTTCCTATTTTCTGCCTGAGGAGGTTCTGACACATCACAACCATATTTTCTATCAGCTTTCTTTTCAATAAACTAACACTGGGAGATTTTTAAATCTTAACTAGCAGTGCTAGCCCTCAATAATTCCTTTTTCTCTTTCAGTACTCCATTTTTTCCTTCTTCCTTTCAAAATTGCGAGTCATACATCATCAGTGTCAGTCTCACCAATGCAATATCCAAAGCTAAGATCGGTGTTATGTTCATCTCTGTTCATATGTATTCAAAGATCCGTGGAAGCAGATGATGAGTTTTTCACTATGATTTCCAGTGTCATTGCTTTCCAGGGAATTAAGCGTTGCTTTTGTCCTCTGAACTAGATGTGAAAACTCAACACTGCACTGACATTGTACACAGAGAGTTGAAGGGAGCCGACCAGCAGAAGAAGCCAGGTTGCTCTGCTCTCGTCAGCATTCACCCACAGGCTGCCAGCCGCAGATTTTATCAGCAGCAACTTGATACTTTACCTCAGGATCAATGTTTGAAAGAACGGAAAACCTCTTTCCTAGTAACTCCAACAAACAGAAATCAGCAGGGATTTCTTAGAGGGGTATTTTTTATGATCTACTGCTAAATCATTTCACTAGTTATAAGGTAAGCGTAAAGAACATTTTTAAGAATAATACTGTTCAGATGGAAAGCACCATGGTAAATGTGAAATACACTAAAGCGAGATTAGGCTTTTTCTCATTCCAAGCAGAATGCTGATTAGCCTTTTCATTACACAGAAGTGGTGAAGTATAAGTTATTTTTGAGGAAAGAAATTTATTTTTCCTCATTTTGGGCTCCAGTCATTACAAATTTGGCTCTGCAGCCACAGCTGTTTCTTGTAGAAACTGAATAGCTGAGAAAAACAGTCCAAATGGAACACAATTCTGATCTCAATTGCAAATATTTAGAAATTTAAAGAAAGCCAGCAGGTAAAAGCATTGGATATTTTTCATTGCTCTAGTGAAAACTCAATTACTAAGTAAGTTAAAGTGAAACTATCAAGGTGCCACAATCACTACAATTAAACATATTCCATTATGTGAAAGAAAAGACGAGGACATGGGCTAGGTAGTGCAGAGCTGTCACCCCAAAGGACCCTCCGGAGAGAAAAGCTGAGAAGCAGCAATAATTTTTTGATAGCACTGATGGACTCTTACTGGATTTAAACAGACTTCAGACATACTTGTTCTCCAAGTGATAAAGGTCCGTACTGAAACATTATGGCAGTACACAAGAATGAAGAAGAATGGGAAAAAAAGAATAGAAAAAAAAGAATTGAAAAACCTGCAGTGGCCAAATGATAAAGTTCTCTCTAAGATGTGAGTGTAAGTTTTACATCTCAGCAGAATTTCCTGATGATGTTACTGTTCTATAACACTTTTTGACTGGACTATGTCAATGTGGAGAAGTATTCATGGGGAAATAATTATCAAACAAATTAGAATCTAACCAGTTTCAGTTCATTGTGTATTTCAGACCCCTCAGGGCCTGACTAAGGGAGAGGCTAAGCTAACTTTTTTCTATTGGTCTTTCATTGACAGCAGTAGGACTATTCAATTCACTGTCACATAGAATTTGGATTAGTGCGCATCCAGAGCTATACCAATTTACGCTAGCTGTTATCTGACCCATTATTTCAATGCCAATTTACAAACTCATTTTATTTTTTACAGGCTTGTCTACAAAAAGACCAGGTTGAATCCGCTGCTAGCGTGAGAGCCCCTATATAGGGCTGCCATCTGAAAGAACTATATGCCCACAGCTGAGGTAATTCACATCAATCCTGAATTGTGACTTCTTGGGTATCTAGTTCTGGGTGCTGTCTGCCTTTGTAAGGAACGGATGCATTTCATGACATTGAAAATGCTGAAATTTTGAAGACAAAGTAGTTAATGCATCTATCTGTCTGTATGTGCTATAGGTATGGCACCTTTAACAGCACAGATCATCTTATTTTTCAGTGTGCGAAAAAAACTCAACAGGACAACAGTGTTCTGGCTGAATCTTGAATGTTACCAATGGTTTTCAGTACTCAACCAAAAGAGTTGAAACTCAGGTTGTGCAGTTTGCACAACAAAGCCACCCTATGCATCTGAGAACAAAACCTGCAGTTAAAACAAAAATATGAGGCCACTAAAGGGACCTATTTATTCCTCAAGAAACCATCTCCCGTTGCTGGTATCACCCCAAATCTAACTTAATTCTTAGAAGATCCATCAAGATACCTCTGACCAGTCCGCTCCAGTGTAATTTGGATCTGCATATGTTGTCAAACATGCTTTTTGCCTAGGTACTGAACGGAGGCTGCACTGGTGTGATTAACAGAACTCACTGCAGGAACATGCAGTGTTGGGCTGTTTGCATCAGAGAGCAGCCTGTGTTACCCTGGGACGGGAGCCACTGGTGTATGTCTGGAAGGCGGTCACTCTATCCTCTTCCTTCTGGGTCTCTGAATGCTCTTGCATTTTAAGCCGGTCTGGGCAGAACTTTACAACTTGTTTTTGGAAGCATGTGAAAGAGCTATTTGTCAAGCCTTTAACTTCAGATTGGTCAGCGCAACTGTCTGAAAATTCATACCGCATTCGGTCTTTACTCTGTGCCAAGCATGAGCTGCCTACAGAGGAGAACTACACCACACTTACAGCAACTGCACTTCAACTGTCATGTTCTAGATGGAATCTCAAACGTTTACCAATCAGACAAGCCTTCCACAGTTCAGTGTATGAATACCTGAAGTCTGGCCCTCTCCCATCACAGTGAAGGCAATCAAGTAGAAGCTCTGGAGCAAGTTATTGTGTGCCCATGACACACTGCAGCCATTAATCAAGCAAAGACTTTTAAAGTAACGTGCAAAATGTCGAAGAACATTAGCAAAGACCTCTAAGAACAAAAGAGTAAGAGTACAGAGGATATTTTACAGCCTTGCCATATATTAAACATACACTCAGCTAGGGTATATTCTGCTAGATTGTGTGAAGAAGCATTCTGTACTCCATCAGTTACTAGCACTGGGTAAATCAAGTCTAGAATGAAGAGCTCAGAATAAATATACATATATGCAATTCAAACAGAACGTACTCACTGCAAATGAAGTTGCAATCAAACATTGAATTAACATACTCAATGCAAATAAACTTTTTAAAAAACAAGATGGACTTTTAAGTGGAAGAAAGAATTTTCTTCTTTCTGACATCCACCATTGTTTAACAGTGTAGAGACAATGACATACAGCAAGTATGCTCAAACTGGCATGAAGGTAGATGTAAAACAGTACAGCACAGGCCCTGAAAAGAATATCTGTATACTGCAGCAGATCCTGATCCTGGCTCCTGCGATGTTCCAGTCTCAGCAAAAAGGTGTTCGTGACCAGTTACATCTCATCACATTAAGCATCAGTATTGTCCAGTTTACACCGACTTATGTCTAGTGCCAGACTTCACCTTCTCCTATTGCTAGACTCTTCTCTCACGTCTGTTCCCCAATTTGCAGTCTGAGCAGAGAAGTTGAGAAAACACTCGCAGCCTGGCACTGATGGCCCTGCTGCTGCCATTTCATCCCAGCCCTGTGTAGGTGACTAGCTCAGCTGAGCCCCAGCTGCCTGATTTCCCAGTGAGCACGCAGCGTGGGAAGTGCGTGCTTTGCTCTGCAGCAGAGCGCATTGTTTTTCTCTCCTAAAGCCGAGGGACTGGAGGCAGCAGCGGAGTTGGAGACCCGAGGGGGAGCAGCCACCTCCCTCCCCACGCATGAGCCGCGGGTGCCCCCGAGCGGCTCCTCGGGGAAGAGCTCACAGCGAGGATTGGGGGACGAGACTCGAATCCACTGGCGCAGGCACGACTTTCTAAGCAGCTGGTGAAGAATAGCTCCACGCTAAGCGACAATTTTTAGAGTATTCTTCTAATTAGGAGGATTAAGATTTATGTCGAGTCAAATAATTTTTCACAGTAGCCGAGTCACAACAGTATCTAATTGCTTATTCAGCTCCTCTCACAGCGAGGATTGGGGAACGAGACTCGAATCCACTGGCGCAGGCACGACTTTCTAAGCAGCTGGTGAAGAATAGCTCCACGCTAAGCGACAATTTTTAGAGTATTCTTCTAATTAGGAGGATTAAGATTTATGTCGAGTCAAATAATTTTTCACAGTAGCCGAGTCACAACAGTATCTAATTGCTTATTCAGCTCCTGCTTATGCTTCTCCTCCACTTCATAGTCTTAGACACTTAGCTCAAATTGAAGCTGGCAAAAATTGAAACTTCTCACTTCAAAGCCCCTTTCCTGATCCTCTATTCATCAACTTTATTTTCGCAGCTATTTATAGACCTGGCTGATGTTGCAGTTCCAGATGCAAGAATTTACCATGTATCATCTTAAGAGACTTATGTTGGCAAATTATTGTATCACACTTAAATTTTAAAAGGCCCTGAAGATTCACATAATTAAAAATTACCAGTAATACAGGCAAAGCTAGAAAACAGTAGTTGTTGTGGATCAGAATAGCAACTCTTTTTAACTAAAGTAAATGTGAAGAGAGAATTATTGATGAAAGATACAACCGCCTTTTTTGTTTGAAGAATCCATCCTCCTATGAATTACTGAGTGCGTATTTGCAACACAAGTCAGAGGCTTCAAATCACTTACTCTCTAGCAAAGAAGTACCGAGAGGAGTGGACTAGATGACCTTTAAAGGTCCCTTCCAACTCAAACTATTCTGATTCTATGAATGCCACCAACAGTGTCATG
Organism: Fulmarus glacialis; assembly: GCF_000690835.1. Classification (NCBI taxonomy): domain Eukaryota; kingdom Metazoa; phylum Chordata; class Aves; order Procellariiformes; family Procellariidae; genus Fulmarus; species Fulmarus glacialis. The sequence goes on from NW_009210766.1 coordinate 10,821, forward strand.
CAGTCTTAACTTCTTCATGCTGTTCAGCCACTTAGAGAAAATTAGAAAGGATATTCTCAGTAGCATGTCATATCCCATTTTCCAGACTTTTTTCCCCTTCTGCATTTCTAGTTAACATACTTGTTAGTCACGCCTCTTTTTTGAAAAATCCGAGCAAGTTTGCACAACTGTATAAAATTATGGATTATTAAAAACTGGAATAGGTGACACCATATCACAGTGCACTGATAGAGAGGAGAGCCTTACAACCACAAGTCCACAAAATTTTTTATTAAAATAACACCAAGTTCAAGAAATTGATGCAGTGCAAACAAACTTCAACTCATTGTACAAAAAAATTAATGATTTTCCATCCTTAAGTATGGAAACTGCATTCCAATCCTGACATGATTGACATAATACAGAAACAGAAACACTGTATCCCAGATGAACGTCAAAGTTAAAGACTGGCATGCTGGGCAAGGAAGGTTCTTATTCTTTGCAAGAGTTCTTTCTTTACACTGTCTGGTACCAAGGCTGAAACACAAATAAGAAAACAAGAAGTAAAAAAGACAAAATGGAAAATATGCTAATACCAACCCTTTACAACAGCTACTTCTGTTCTTTCTTTGTTCTTGCGATTCTGTTAATACCTGTAACTGAAGCTAGTTGATTTTCATATAGCGTATCTATATTTCTCCCATTTAAAATAGGCTAAAATTGAAGTCTCTTGTGAACACTGTTGTTATTGGTAGTTTTTTGCCTTTCCATAATCAAGAAAATTGGAAAGTTTGAGGGAAAGGATTATTCAACAGTAAACAGGATATAATCATCAGAAACTAGCTTATCCTACTTTTTTTCTTCACAAATTTAAGACAAAAAAAATCATCTCAGCCATGACCTCAGAGTAAGGGTCTTCAGCAAGTTATTTTGAAGGCTTTTATTTAAGACTTAAGTCTTTATTTAAGTTTTTATTTAAGACTTAAAGAAGTTTCTCCCACTAACACCAAAGCCCACTAGAGAGTCCAAGAAGAACTATATAAAGACGACTGCAGTATTTCCTTAAGAGATTCCATTTTCCTCTATCTGTACGCTATGTCCTTTCCTTGTCCCATTTCCCATTACACTAGCACTGTTAGTTCAGATTTTCCATCTTAACAAGAATTGGAATTTTAAAATATCTCTGCTTCATACCCCAAGTTTTTTTGGGACCATTAAGTCAATTATAAAGATGAATACAGACTCATGACTAAATAATGTAACCTTCAAAAGTAGTCTACACACACAGCTCATTACAGATTTTCAATGGCTGTTACACAATACAAATTCATGTTTTATTTGTATTTAATATCAAGCTATTAACATTTTTCCTTGATGCTATTAACATTTTTCCTTGAAGCTATTAACATTTTTCCTTGAATCCAACACAAGCAAGTTCATAGTGCTGTTTTCAAAATATTAATGAAATACAGGTAGGTATGTTTATTGATGTACTACCACATCCATGTTTGCATTTTCTTACCTCTGCCTTTGGGAGTGATTTCTGCCACCAAATCATCAACAGTAACGTGCTCTAATCCTTTTTCTTTAATAACATCTGGGGAAGACCAAGACAGTATTTTAAGTCTTTTAATCCATTCATTAGAAGACAAAACCTGTGCCAATGATTAAGAGATAAAACCTGCATGCATAGGTCATCAGAGAAGATGAAGTAGCTTGTGACCTAAATGTAGGTTACTAACTCAGTACCTGCGCTGCATTGTACAGTGGATTTAGCCTCTCATTCATACCATAGCTTTAAGGATGGGAACTTGCACTACTGATGCATCCTGATCAGCTCATATTTTAAAATCAAACGTTACCAAGTTTAAGCTTATCTGAGTGTCGCCAGATGTGCATATTACTGGAGTGTTCTAGCAGTTCACAAGTTGGTCTGCTTATCTCTTCAAACACATTATTTACATAATAGTGAGAAAGAGATGCAATTGGAAGACGACTTTGGAACATACAAGGGAGAGCACAGAGACAGTAAATACTTAACTACTCTTCCTAACTGGTTTAAACAACATGTTTTATATATTTCACCAAAGTAAAAAAGCATATCTGGAAGAAAGGTACACATCTACAGCAAAATAAAAACTATGATTAAGATATGTTGTACGATTATTACATACCAGTAATTAAACAAATTGTCTACTTATAGTGCCTTGAAGACTACTGAAAAATGCAGAAGTCAATGCTGAGAAGAAACCTCAATTCAGTAGCATAAACCTAAAATATTCTGTCTAAACATGAACGTTTTTAATTACATGTAAGTACATAGGATTGATCGTCCCCAAGACACTAAACATGTTTTCTGAACTGACATGGACTATTTGTAAACTGTTTTTCTTGGCTGAATTCCCTGTAGAAATTAATCCTGGATTGCTCAATTATTGGCCCTAATCCACAATGGCAAGAGGCTCTGTAACAAGCTACCAAAAAAAACCCCACACCCTAACAAAACTACAACAAAAACAACAAAAAAACCTCCAAACCCTCAAAATCCTTCTCTGTCCTTTCTATTGGAGGTTATTAGGCCCTTAAGAGGGACAACTGAACTTCTATTTGCATTCTCAGCAGCTGCAATTACAGTTGAAAATACTAATGTAAACCAAACAACTTTACGTAACTTTACATATAGCAGAGTATAAAGTGTATAGTTGAGAAGGCAGATAAGCATCCCTTTTGCTATCTGTAGTATTGAAATGGGTAATCTCTGGCAGTGGCATCAGGCAGGCAACTGCAGGCATGAATCATTTCAGCCTTCTCTGCAAATCCACCTATGAAAACAATTTAACACACTCAGCCCTACAAAAAAAAACTTTGTAATGGAATGTTGAGTTGCTGGGCACAACAGACCAAAGCAGAATTAAAGCGAAAGCTCAAGGGATTTGTTGTTTGCTTTAAGGAAATTTCATCATGTGGTAATATTCCTGGATGCTTAAATACTATTTATAACAGTTTCATACAATTTACAAGTCAGTACATTCTAGTAATACTAAATACTTAACTCAAAACTAAACATTTGGGTACCTAGAGACTCATCTGCTTGTTTTCTCTCATTTAATGACCTTATTGTCAATAATTGTATTCAGAAAGAGTACAAATGCACTTTTTTCTCTCCCACATGCAGACAATAAAGTTCTCTAAAGTTTCTAAGTTGCGTACCACTGTATTTGCTCCATTTTCCTTTATCTTGGTTTTTTTTTTTCTCCTGTGGTAAGGAAGTGATCTTTCTCAAAACAAAAAGCTGTATCATCATGAATATTTAGGGAACCAATTCCAATACTTTTCTCAGAAGCTTCGTAAGTTTCAGATCAGAGAAGAAGTTTCAAGATTTTTTTTTTGCCAAGATGGCAAGATGCTTTCTTGCATGCAAGACCAACTGCCAGGGACACTTTCCTCTTGCCCAAGTCTCATTTAAATTGACTGTTAGGCAAAGCTTTCATCTGGGACTTTTATTTGGCCAGAACCTCAGTTGATTACAAAGGATGTTAGTTATTTGACCACCGTTACCTTTGCAGTGTGCCTTCAACTGATCCTTCCAGCCGCATTCAATTAATTTGGCTCTCAGCAACTCTTTAAGGCTGTTAAGACAATATACAAACTTGTTAGGAACAGCAAACATTCCTGACAGCTTAAATATGCTTCAGTGTGAAAGTTAAGTTATTACTACTCATAGCAGAACTCCCAGACCAGCAGCAGAAATGGCTGAAGAGCACGTGAATCCTAACCCGAATGAGTACCAATTTCAGTTTACCATGTTGGACTACGAGGAGTCGGCAGCTCAGGAGCTAATTCGCAGTATTTCTTCAGGCAGCGTTGATGCTGCAGCCACAGAAAAGAGGCAGAAGCCCTTGAATCACTTGAACTGCCCGAGTCTACTCTGTTAGCAAATGTATGCTAACTTTCAAAGTTAGAATATTTCACCTGAAACCAGGCCTTCAAAATAAATAAAACCTTCCCCCCTCCTTTCTGAAAGGACATTTCTGTACTACTATCTTCAACTGCAGGTTTCTCTCCCCAGTTACACTTTACCTCATGTTGGGTGAAGACGAAGGGATCTTGTATTTTCCTAAGCGTGATTAGCAATTATAAGCATAAGCAACAAGGACTCAGGCATTAAACAGAGAAGACACACGACAATCTGCCTCAATGACACATCTACTCCATATATCAAAACAGAATATTGAAAGCTAGCTAAAAAAGTGAAAATCAGTACTGAAAAACAGAAGGGAAAATCAAAGTAAGGTATGATAAAAGAAGCTTTAATATCTTCATCCTTTATTCCATCAGCTAGCAAGCCTACTTATTTTGTACCATCCTAAATAACTCTAGCAAAATTCTGTTTTGATGAATGAAAGGATTGCAGCAAGAAGCTGAATTGCATAGGTCTAATCCTTTTTACTCAATGAATTGTGTGGAGGGCAGATGAACTGATGACAAAAAGCAGAGTAACAATACAGGTGAAATTCACTGCTGCTGGGTATTTCTTCATTCAAGAAATCTGAGTGCTCTGTCTCTGATCACAGTACAGCTCTGATAAAGCTTGTTTATAATACAGCTTTTGACATCCAGTCAAAACTCTTCTTACTCTTAAATTAGAGTAAAATAGGTCCCAATACTATTTCCAGAAATTGCTTGCTCTGCTGAAGCTCTGTGCAATCTCCAAGGGGATGGTCACAACCAGGAAAGAAGTAGAGCACAGACACCATCGTGTCAGTCTACAAAAGGTTACACTAGGTAGAGTGCTATGCGATGACCTAGGAAGAAAACTCCTTCTCACACAGGCCTTGAAAAATGAGGGAAATAGAGCTTTTGGTGCGTGCTGTTACAAATATAGTGAAATGATGAGGAGGGAAATGTCATAAGCACGCTAGTGATATGTAAATACAATGCAAATAGAACAGACTGAAGAGACAACAAAAGGCCAAAAACTAGCTGCCAGGCTACACTGCGTAATTTACTTGTTTGCCTTTGTTGGAATCTTTACAATGACTTGCACAAGTGCTGGTTTATGTGTTCCACTGTATATTTTTTTCCCTAACAAGAGAAGAGACAGTAACACAAGAAAAACTTAAAAGCAAAAAGAAAAGTTTTGTCTCATTCTCTTTATCAGGAAATAACAAGACTTAACTGCAACAAATTGCAGTTAGTGGTGATTTTGATATGAACGAAGATATTTCCAACACAATATACCAGAATAAGAAAAAGCTTTAGCGTTCATAAGCCAACCACCGCATCCTTTATTTTCCCAGCTTCTCTTTTCAAGTGTAAAACTAAAACAAAACTGTTCAAAAGGCAAATTTTTTTTTTTTAATATAGCTTTATATAATACATAAAACTTTCACATGCAGGCACTTGAAGAATTTAGAGTTAATTTTACTTAATCTTTATGTCTAGTTCATGTTTGATAATATTTAAAGCCGCTTACTGGCATGGAAGAGGAAGCCCGCTTACCGTTCTCGCTCTCCTGTTTCTATTAGCTTTTGGTTAATGGTTGCTCTCATTTGGGCGTCTTTATTCATTTTGGAAATCGAGTTTTTTCACAAACCTACACAGAGCAGAAAGGAGTTTTGACAAATACTGGCGTTACTAACACCACAAAAAGAAAAGTCACTTGCACAGAGTTACACGCAGCGCCGTGCCCATTTACACGTCCCCGCGGTTCATGGTCGGATGCCGGTCCGTGACCAGCTCTGGTGACGGGCATGCACCCCGCAGCACCGGAATGCCGTTCCCCCGCCTGCCCCAGCGCCGGGGGCCGGTAGGTCACCGGGCCGCTTGCGCGGGCGCGGC
>NW_009210767.1:0-467 GCF_000690835.1 Fulmarus glacialis
AAGGAAGCACTCGGGGTACCCGGGGTGCCAGGAGTACCTCCTGCTGCCCCGCCGGGACGTGCCCAAGCCTCCGGCCCTCCTGCCGCCCCGAGAGCCCGTGGCGGATGTTACCGGAAAGGGTGACAACTTTCAGCGCGGGCAGAGCGAACGGGAGGCTGCAATTAAGAGCTGAGGAAAGACGTTTCCTCTATGGTTTTTTTTTTTCTTCTTATTTTGGCATTTGCAAGAGCTCTTGTTGCAAGCTTCCGGTGCAAAAGCCTGCCTCCACCACAATCACAGCAAAACTCCTGTTGGTTTGATTTTTTTCCCCCTCCCATATTGAATCAGCATGTTAGAAATGTAATTACAGCATCCATCACATTTAAGCACATAAATCTCATTAAGCACTGAATAACTGTACTCATGCAAGTCTCCTGAATCATGCGGCACAAACTTCCAGACAATTGAGGATATTAAATCATACCTCA
>NW_009210767.1:499-49335 GCF_000690835.1 Fulmarus glacialis
GCTGAAGTCTCTCAGATGTCACGCTACCCTAAAGGGCTCTTTACTGATAAAATGGTGTCTCTGGGCCTGCGAGCTCTGGCTGAAAGCAGGGCACACCAAAGGTTTTTTAAGAGACAGTAATGAAACCCTGCAGCTGCTGCGTTTTGAGGGTGCGCATTAACTGTTGAATGTCACTGCTGTAATGGCGAGGCTTAAATTTCAGCTCACTTGGTATAATTTTATGTCTTCGTTTTGCAACTGATGCTTCCCTGAGAGTGGTCAGAAGACAATTTTTCCTGTGAGAAATAAGAGGGGAAGGGACACGGATTAAAAAAATAGCAAGCTTGCCAAGACATTTTTAGACCTGTAAATGTATTCTGCTATCACTTTACCACTGAGCTTCAAAGAAAAATATCTACAGAGCAAGCGGAAAGTCTCCTGGGGAACTTGATTGACAAGGGCATTTTGGTAATGGTTCCAGCTCAGGAATGTCACTGTTTTACAAGGGATCTCCCACCTGGGTCCAACCATCAGCTACAACAGGAGCTCCCAGCACCCTGCCAGATCTCATTCTGTGTGCACAAGGAGACATAATCATCTGGCTTGTGTACCGTGTCCTCATGTACCAGTCTGAAATCCCTGGTGTATCACCACTGGGTATGTATTTGAGAAGGCTGACTTTCAGCAGCAGCACAAAGCTGCACTTTCTCGGAAGTGCAGCAGCAGTGTTTAGATAGATCCTGGCTTTGACGTAAGGCAACGGTGGCTGGACCTTGATTGCAAACAGAGCTCCTGTGACTCTTTAGATAGGAAAGTTCAGTTGCTCACTGCAGTCTGGGAAGTGCTTGTTGGCACGAAGCTGAGCAACACTGAGACGTTTTATCTCCCCACTGAGCCAGAATTCATGTGTACTGCTTTTCCCTGCTCTCCCACAGATGTGCAGGTAGTACCAGCAGTTACAAGGACATTTGAAGACTCGTTGCACTCATTCCTGTTTCTCTCCACAGTGCTTTTAAAGACTGTTTCCTCCAGTAGGAAAATAAGAATAAGTTTGTTATTCCCTTCCTCTCCTCCATGTTGGTTTGCTCCTGGACTTTCTTTCCAACATCTATTCCTTCAGCCAAGCAGAGGGGAATTTTACAGCTTTTTCCAGTATTCTGTACGGAGAGACGACTTTTTTTTCTTCCCACAGTTTCCTGTTATAAAATGGCATTTCTTCAGTAACTAGGGACTATTGGAGATATTCCTCAAATATAAAGCTTGATTTATGACTTCAGTTAGCCCCGGTGACAGACTTAGTTTGACTGCTGGGCCCTGCAAGCTCCCATGTCACCACTGGGGCTGTATTAAGGCCGCTGGGGACTGCTCCATAGCTCATTGGGCTGCAGTCCCATCATGGGACATGTCTCTGGACACCCAACGGCTGCAGTGCAGGGATGTATAAAGAAATACGCAATCTCTAACCTTTCTCCTCCGTGAGACAGTGTTAGCTAGTGTGGCTTAAAAGTATTATTTGGAGGTCTGTGTGTAGAGAGAAACAGGCAGTGCAAAGCTGATACATGATGAGTACTTACTGCCTTATAAATCTGAGGTTTTAGGGACAGAAAATACAGCAGAAACTTCCTGGAGTTGGGCAAGGGGGAGAAGGAGACATCTCTCCTTCTCCTTTGCTTTTTCCTTTATATATTATTTGAAGAAAAGTCAGTTTTATTTGTCCGTTAGCCTTCGGACCAAATAATTTGCAGATAGTTGAGTTAATTTTGTCCTAGTCTCCACCTCCTTCTCTTTCTGTATCAAAGCTCTTGAAAGTGCAGATGTTTTGTGTGCCCCATCAGTACTCACAAATTAAAAGTGCCATCTCCTACCTGCTTTCTTGCATCACCTCCCCTTGCCACAGGCACCCACCACTCAGTTACTGTTCCTCTTGGGACAGTTGTTAAGCCAGGTTACAATCACAGACTTTCACTCAGGTTTCATATATGGAAATAACCCAGCATAGGAGAGCAAAAGCAGCATGAAGATCTGTTTTTTTTAGTGGGACGCATCTTACTTGACTTCCAGCACAACAGGCCTTTGTCAAACTACTCTATAGAGGAATAAAGCCAGCCTAAATCACCATGTTTCCCCAGCACTCTTAGGGGCTGATGAGAACTATTGGCACAGGTTCTCCTACATACTAGACTCCCAAGGACAAGATCTTTATACTGCATGAGGCCTTTCCACTCCCCATCTGCCATTAGATGGCAGCAACTGAATGTAGAATGAGGGCACGCAACTCTGCAAGTTCCTATTTATCCCGTGGCTTGTGCAGGGATTTCAAGCTTTTCACTTCTAGGTCAATGGTTCAGTCTGGCCCAGGTCAGGAGGGGCCAGAGATCTTTATAATCCAACAGCTGCTCAGCATCCTGTGCGAGAACAGTTTGTGGGTTTCCGTTTCTGATCTTGTGAACGAGTGCCCATCTCATCACTGGCACTAATTGGCACCCCTGCTTGACACACCAACAAAGAGGCGGAAGATGCTCCAAAAAGACTGAATTCTCCTCCCTGCACTCCAGATGATTCGACAAAGGGGAGCACTCATCTCTGTGCACAAGCCTGCCCTCAGTAATGAAGCCAGAAGAATGTGTTGGCCCTGTTCCTCCTGTAAGCGAATAACTGCCCAAAATGATCTCATTCCGGACAGGAGGGTGACAGTTGGGGTCTTTCAGCAGATAAAATTAATTTGTTATTAATTTGGGATATGATATTCAGATAGACTAGTGATGGCGCAACGAAATCCCGTCAAGCATGTTGTAACACCTATGTTATTTACAGCCTCTATAACTGCAGGGACAAACTCCATCCAGAACTGCCTTACAAGGTGACCTAATTTGGAAAAGAAAAGAGATACAGAATTTTCTCACATTAGAAGATACCTCACTGTGACTCCTTCCCTTACAAATTTAAAACCCTATGAGGGACTGGAGCAACTGACACTCTCCAGAGAAACCCCTGAGATAAGAAATGAGCCTAGCAAGCATGTGATTGTGATATAGTTCAAGCCTCTGTGTGTATCACTCAGCTTGTTCTGCTAAGATTTGAGGAGCATATCACTATGTAAATCCCTTTGGGCAGCTGGGCACCCGTCCAATGCACAGATTTCCCTTGCTGCTAATGAATCAGCCTCTTTTGCTAACTTACCTCTAAAGCTCGTTTACTTGGAAACCAAGGGAGCTTAGGGAACAGGGTTCTCTCCATGCATAACAATGACCTATTTTAGATACTTCTCCTGACGCAGTCATGGAGAAGGGGCAGCAAGAGAGAGTGCTTCTATCCAAGAGGCATTTCCTGGAATCAGTCCTAAACAATGCTGGGCCATTTCCATTTTGAGACCTGACATTTCGTGGTGCCAATGCCTCCACACAACAGAAATGACAGTGTGAGCCAGCGATGGGATCCAGCTGCCTCATTCCAAGGACGTGCACCCAGGCCCTCTGCATACGTGGTTATTATTCTCACAAACAGCCCCCTTCCCACAGAAAATGATCACACAGAATGGGAATGCTTCACAATACTTCCAGAGCAGGATGCCAAATGAGACCAAGGGCATGTTTTCCACCTCTGGGCATGTTTACATCACTGGGCTTTCTCAGGTATCATGAGCAATATAGTAAGGGAAACACAGACATGCATTAGGGAATCTGTCCTTCCTCACCAAGCCCTGCGCTGCTAGACTGCTATCCACACTGAAGTAGCGGCATAGCTCTATATGACTGCAGGAAAGATGCACCTGGTACCCCAACAAGGAATGCTTGAAAACAGGAAATGGTTCGTGCACCATCTCATCTCTGAGACATGGGCTACTGCCTGAGCCTGGGAAGAAGCCAAATACGTTGCGGTTTTCCCACAGTTAGTGTCCTAAGGCAAAACGAGAGGAACAAACACATTACAATGCATTCGTTTTGTATTGTATTTAAGCCTAACCCCAAACCTCACCAGCCTGAGTACAAGGCTCAGATCCCAGACTGGAACCCTGTGGGTTCAGCCCATCTGTGGTTGATACCTTGCAAGGCCAGAAAGGACCATTGTCCTTTGTGACTCAAAGGACATAGCACGTCTTTAGATTAACTCCTGGTTGAACTGCAGCATTTCTGTTAGAGAAGTACCTGACCTACAAAAAAACAGCCAGTGATAGAGGAGAATCAGCCACAAGGGTTAGAACTCATCCATTATGCACTTCCTTTTGAGGCTGAATCTGACCGGTTTCAGTTTCCAGCCCCTGAATGCAGTTACATCTTTATGACTATATAAGCTGATTTCCAAACTGCCCTTTCCCTTCTTGTGATTATCCTCGAGTCCCTCACCTTTAGGCAAGCAGATTAGCTTCCACTCACTCATGTGGCTCTCACCCCAATTCACTAACATCTTTCCAAATAGTGTGTTTACAAAACCAAACCTATCTGCACCAGCAGAAGACTTTGTCTGTCAATCCAGTGACCATTTTAGGCCTTCTAGACCTCCAAAGACTGGCACATTGGCCCATGGGTTTTCATAACTAAAATGCTAGGTGGTTGCATGTACAACAGGAGACCATCAGTGTATTACAGTGTCACTGTCAGCCAATCAATAGATTACTGCCTGTAACCTGTCAACCTAATTGGATATTAGGTTAATTTGAAGGGACCTGTTTTTCTTAAATAAATGTTCACTGCTACTAATTACCCAGTTATTTTTATTCATGAGTCACCTCTAAGCTCTTCCGTTATTTTGACTAATAACACTATCAGCTCTCTTAAATAGTGACACATAGCACAGCTTTTCTCCCATTCTCCTGGAACATCCCTGTTCTTTGCTGCCCCTGCAGGGTCTGTTTTTCACCATCACTGACAGCTAAGGCCACTAACTAAGAGGGAGAGAAAAAAAAAATAATCACAGTTTTGCTAGCTACCAAGAAGTAGCTACTCAGTCTGCTTCATCTCCCCAATTTACTAATGGCAACATCAAATATGCTCCGTTCAGCTAATGTAATTTTTAGTATTAAAAAGGGAGTCATCTTCCTGACCTCTGAAAATTCAGTAAGATATCACGATGAATGATTATTCTTAGTCATCTCAGCATGCTTAATTTAGCATAACAGCACCTTTGCTAAGAAATAAGATGGATGTATTTATGCTAAGCACTGAAATTAGTTCCCTGTAGTGCACATCAGAACATGAGGTAAAAGCTGGCAGTACTCAGTATTTCTCTGGTTCCCAATTTGTAGTGATAACTTCAAGGTAACTTGCAGAACCATTCAAGAATACATTACACCTGAAGTGTCTTGATGCAGGACACAGCCTTATGACTGGTAACTCTCATCTCTGTTTTTTTCAGGTGCTTTGAGCATGATGAAGATGGCAGGAGACAATCTTTCTGCTGGGATGGAGCAGCTCCAAAAGTAGGTAACAGGAGCATCATTTCTGCCATTCAGTTCTGCCTAGGAATGATATTTTAAAGTAAGGCAGTGATCCTTTTAGTGCCTGTTTTTTGTAGCTATTAAAATAAACCATCTTTCAAAAACACTCAGTTTTGCAGAATGTTGGGCACCATTGAATATATTTGGAGCCATATCATTGCCCCCAAGGAAGAGGAACAAAGCTCTCATCTAGCATCCTTTCCCCACAGATAAATGCCTCTTACTTAAGAGGAATTAAATCTAGATAGTTATTCCTTAGGGCATAACCGTGCTGAAGTGATTTTATTAAGTGACTTACAAATGATCATTTTGAAACATCTTCCTGGTTTGTTAGGATATTTCCTCAGGCAACTGTTTCATCCTCGCCTTTTGCTGATCTGTATTATGTCTTTGCGTTTGATTTCTTAGCTGTTTGCTGCTGCAAATAGCAGCAAACATTCCTATCTGAACTCTTTCCAGAAAAGCTGAATATTTCTGGAGAAAGGATCTGGGAAGTCCAAGCAATATTGTTTAGCAAAACAAGGTATGCAAAGTGATTTGGGCAGGTCTAAATAGCAGAGGAAATTAGTCAAGGGAAGAAGAAACCCCTTCACTCCCAAGTTACCAGTTATAGTTGTATCCAGAGCAGTAATGGCTAGGAGTCATTAGAAGCCAAGGATTGCTTGGTGGCACCTGGAATGAGTTGTTGGTCTCAGTCCAGCTCCTGCTTGACAAGTGTCCCAGAGATCACCATGAGAAATGGCCTCAAGCTTGGCCCAAGCCTACAAGTCTTAGCAGAAAACACAGGGCTCGATGAGGACTATGAAGACCGAGAACAGACACATTCGTTACCAAAAAGAGGCTTTTAAAAAGGATCATTATAGCCATAGACCTTCAGGGGCACCTTTTCAAAGTCATTGTCTAACAAGGCAGGTGCAGTTTGTGTACCCTGTCTCAACACTTGCCAAATGCAAATGCAAACTGCACATAGTTATTATGCAAATGCATTTTAATCCCCAAACATCCCAACACAAAACTCCCATAAGACAGCATTTAGACCTTTTGGAAACCATGGGAGGCACCAAGCTCAACCCAACTCCATGGATTTTGAGATTGACTTAATAGCATGCTTTGTACTTCTGAGACAGAGATGATCAAGAGAAAAAACTCAAGCAGAAGCCTTCTTGGAGAGGAACGTGGTTACAGCCTCCCTAACCAGAGGAGGTCTCCTGCTGTGGCTAGTGTGAGGGTCACTTGTCCCCAGTACACCCCTGTGCTAGGAGGCATGCTCTCCTTGCTAGTGTCCTGCAAGAACACTGCAACCAGGGAAATGGAACGAGGGGAATTTTGCCATTTGCCTATGCCCATAATACTGGTGCCACAAGCCACTGTCCAGTTGCCACCTTTATGTACGTGGCCTTTCTCCGCTCCACGCCATGTCTGAACAAGATCGGAGCACACACCAGTACATCTCTGACAACACCCTCAAATATTATGCACTTTACTCAGCCAACCCTTGGTCACCTCGGGGAGCAACATATTACCATTGCTGTAGAACAGACATACAGGATTGTTATAGATTACCTTTTAAGAGCAGAATCTGTTTGTGCGTTGTGTATCAGGGAAGATGTATTAGTAGCGTGAGAATAATAAACATATTTTCTCCCTCGGTAATGCCTTCTATTCAAGGATCCTCGAGCAATTTACAGGCTTCCTCAAGCACATTATTTGTCAAGTAGTATTCTGAAAAGAAGATAAATGCTGTTATTAGGCCCGAAAAGTCAGGTTATGGATCCAGACTCAGTCTCCTTCAAACTGCAGGACAGTGCAAATACAAAGTTTTTATTTCTCGCCGTCAATTACCATATACTCGCATGCTCCTTCCCTGGGTTGCGCAGCCAGCTCTAGGCCTGCACATCTGCAAACTCTTGCTCACAGTATCATTTATTTGTGCAAGCCCAAATCTGACAAACTCTCCTCACTGAAAACCACGAGCAACATCTTTTTCAGCACTTTCAGTTCTATTTCAGTCATGACTTTTCTCCTTTTTCTCCCACACACCAAGCAAAGCACCAAGGTCCCTCTAGTTTCTTCTCCCCATCGGTGTATTTTCCTCCACAGGCAAGTCCTGGGCAGAGCTCATCCTTAGCCTCTGCAGCCCTGCTCAGAGCATCTCACCTACAGGAAGAGAGAAAGGAGGGGAAAAACTTGTGTCCCTGCTCTGCAGCTGAGCTGCAGCTTGTCAGCCTTTTCACGTGTTAAGTAGGTTTGCAGCTGCCTGTTACAGCTCTGCAACAGAGGCTGATCAGGTTCATTTGGGGCCATGCCAGGCTCTCCTGAAAAAAAAAGGTATTTATTTATAACTGGCTAGTGAGATGGAAAACTGGTTTCTATATTTAATAGAAAGTGCTCCCAGCAGATTAACCCTGACAGTGTTGGGCTTGTGGACTTGTTGGGTTCTTTTTTGAGTATGAGCTACTACATTTATCATATTTCTAGGTCTAATCCTCCACAGATCTAGGGTCCAATAGCACAATTATTTACTGTTTAGAAAGGGGCTAATTTATTCTCAACCCCTCAGAAGATCCAGACTTAGAATTGTACAGTCTGGAGGAAAGGAAGACAGGAACTTCCAAGGTTTTGCCGAGTCTTAATTTAATTTTGAAAAAGAAAATTAGTGTTTGAATACACTCTTGATGCTGTGTGCTGTGCAGCTATAGGTACCACATGAATCCCTGTCCTATGATACTATAGCAAGACCACTTCTGGCTTTTGAGGCAAAATTCAAGGGCATGTTCCCATCTAAACAGCAGGTTAGAAACATTGCATCAGATCTTTTGGGGGATGTACACTTCAAAGTAGGTTTGTCTAAGTATTTCCCATGGCTGGAAAGTCCGTAGATGCATCCAACCAGGCGATGCAGTAGCTGCAGTGCCCATGTGTAGACAACAGCCGGATGCAAGCACAGACTTTGCTCACAGCTGCTTCTGGAGCTGCCCTGTCAATGCAATGCAGCGTCTCTGGAATCAGTCTTCTGCAACCATAGCACAAAGGCACAAAACACTGTGAGAGGAGGGCTGTCAAACACAGGTGCAGATTGAAGGAATAAAGCTCGTTATGCAGATGATGTCCCAGCTCCAGCTTGGGTAAATTACATTCTTCAAATTTGCATTTCCATTGGTTCTTCAAAGGTATGCAGTGCCTGAGCTCTCTACCCTGTTGTGAACTGCTGTGCCAGGCTGTGAAAAAGCACTGCTGTAACATTCAGTCCCAGACACGGGTACATTCCAGGAGCAGGGGACACTATTTCTGTGTATTTCCTTCTACGCGGACCAGCTGAGCTTGTTTTGAACCTGACTTTCTATTTGTGAAAGACTTTGGGGATACTTGGCTAAAAAATATACACAGATCTCCCTTTACAACTTGGGTTGCATTCCCCTTGTGTACATTTAAGGAAACTGAGACACAAGGAGTTCTATCTAACTTACGCAAAGCTACAGACATATCAGCTGAAGACTCCAAGCAGTAAAAACATCTTCCTTTTAAACTCTGTAACCTCTAGATTGTATCACCCTCCATTATTCCCGGATCTCTTCTTGTCCAGTCCCTTCTCCCTAATAATGAGGAATATCATCTTTCCAGGCTCAGACTCTAACTTGGAATGTTCATATACGCCGCCATGCAAGGAGATCTCATCCTGACATGGTGAGCCCAGATACTTCAAACTACCTTAGAAATATGATTACATGCAAGTATATATAAAACATTACAACACCAGAGACAAATATCATTCTAGGAAATCTTGTTTTTTCATTTGCAGCCTGGACAAGGGGAAAAGACAGTATGTTCTTGCTTGCATGCCACCACTCATTTTGTGCATGGAAACGCTTGGTTCCTGAATGCAAGAAGTGCACGTCAGTTTTGCAAGTGTGGGTCAAGAGCCTGCCCATGGATATACAGCCCACGTGCTGCCTCTAACTCTCATACTAACATGCTGAGAGTAGCCATCACATGCCTTGGCTTTTCAGGAATCTGTACCCTCAATATTACCCAAACCTCTCTGTGCCTCTGGCCATAAACAGAACTATTGCTTCCCTCTATTAGCAGTGAGTGGTTCATATTAGATTCAAAGCCCTTCTGATTCAGAAACAATGAGAAGTCATAGTACATGATATACACTAAAGAGCTATTTACAGTTTACCAAAAGCTTTGATATGACCCTGAAGGATATTGGCACTGCTGCACACTTCAGAGGCAGCAAGGTCCAGCTGCTGAAAAAGAAAGCTTGGAGGAGGCAAGGCAAAGCTTACACTTACACGTGCTGCTAGCTTGAGCAGCATTTTAGTCTCCTGTATCTCAGTCTTCTCATTTATGCTACCAGGATAATGACAATTAACAGTTGAGCATGTTCTGTGGTAAAGCTTTCTTAAACACTTGAGTGAAAAAAGCTGCAGACACATGAGAGATTGCATTTATGGATTGTTATTCCATTAGTAGCTAGCTTCTGCCACAAATAGGACCCAAACCAGCTTTGATATATAAATAGATCTTGCCTTAAGATATCTCTGTGCTAAGCAAAAAAACAGAGTCCTTGAAAAGACGGACAAAGAGGTTTCTCTGTTTGGAAATCCTGGCTAATAACGAGAACCAATCTGCTGAGCACCGGGCGTTTAATACTGCCCTGTACCACAAGAGAGAGACACTGGTGAATGGACCCTGCCCTGCACTGCCTGGAAACTCTGAGCTGGCAGCAAAGCAGTTCGGAGTAATGAGAACCATAATAGGTATGTGGGCCCTGAGCTTTCCATATTTGTAACGGTCTGTTTGGAGCCTGCGGCAGCAATGTTAGTAGTACGTTACATCTTGTGATCTGCTCTGTAATAATAAGCCTGAACGGATGGTGACATTAAGACCGGGGGAAATGTTTTGCAGTGTGCAGTCGGGGATGAAGGTAATAATTTAATGAGCTTTTGCAGAATTTGCACCCTCCCAGAAAACTCTGGCTGTGAATGAGCATTAAAACAACTTCCTTCCCATCTGTAACACCAGGGGACTATCACTCTAACTGAACAAATACCAGGTCACAAGGCTAAAAAAAAGGACCAGAGAGAGTCTTGTACAGGTGCAGAAAAGATCTTGCTGAAGTTCTCCTTACTTTTCAAATCACTACGTAATCAAATATTTTTCATTAACTTGAGCTGGGAGGACCCTTCAAAAGCCCTTTGCAGTTTTTTCAAGCAAACTAGCTTAGAAAAAAAGGTAAATGTTTTAACCTTACTTCCACAAACAGAGCACCTCCTAAAACATCTCTTCAATTTCACAGACAGTCACTATCTTGTCACTGCCGAAATCTAGCTATGTCTGCAAATGTACTATAAGTCTCCCTTCTGTTCTCTTGCCCACTTAAACTTCCTTTGGGAATTTTTGGTTTATTTTGTTGTCCATTAATACACTGGTTTAATTATCTGTGTTGAAATGCTAACAATGCTATCCAGAAAGACACAGGAAATTGCACTTCAGCTTAGGAAGAGCTTTCAAACTACAGAAATAATGAAGCATTAGGCCAGCATGCCTCCAATAATGGAGATCTTTAAAGGCATAAACATGTACACACACGTAGCTACAGCAGAGAACAGATGAGATGGCTTCCAGAGTTCCCTTCCCACTCCACAATTTGCTAACTAGCTATGATAAATATTGACTAGTTACCTCCTGAAAGTAACAAACTATCAACACTTGGAGATACATCCTCGGGTATTTTACAAATTGCAGTTAACTGCATTTCTCATTCTCGGACACTCAATTGAGTTGCTCTGGTTTACTGAGCTACTGCACATCAGCTGAGCTACATAAATCTCTGCCTTGCACAGATAAGAGGGAAAATGTGAGCTGTGATCACTGTTAACCCAGCGTAACTTGACGAATATCTAAAGCCCCTGACTGCATATGTCAAAATTGAAACAGGCTGGATCAAACCCATTAAACATTAGGCAGGTAAGAGAGTCAGGGGGCAATTAATCCAATCCATCTTAAACACTTCTCTTCAGATGGGGCCCAGTTAAAGTGCTTATCTTTCTCTGCTGGCTACAGAAGGCATCTGCCTTAAACACTGAATTTTAAAGGGCAGTAATCGGACAATATGAATCTTAGAAAAAATCTTCAGTACTAAACAAAGCCTAGCATCGCTGCCCACCTCTCTGCTTATACATGAGGAAGGCTTTTACTGCAGACTACAGTGACCACAATAGCCAAGTGGCTTCTGGGTTCGGCAGAGCCTGTGGACTGAGTTGGGTTTCTTCTCATCTAGTTAACAACTATTTTGGCATAACTACTTAGCACTGCAGCTATGCAGGGAGGTTCGCATTTCACAGCAACACTGGGAGAGCTGCTCAAGGGAAATCTGTCCAGCATTTGCCTGCATTAAAACCTTAATCCCAAAAGTTCGCAGAATAAGTGCCTCGGCTCACTGGGTCTAGTGCACGTGCCAATGGATGCTGTGCAAGGAGACGCTGAAATCTGAGTTTTAAGCATTCATTTCCCCACGCTCACAATGTTAAATCCAAAGATCCTTTTAGAGCAAGGAAAAAGTAAAGCACACAATGAGATATACTGATACAGCTTGGTAGAGTTTGCCAGAGTAAAATATAGATCACTTACTCTTTCTTGTCCCCTAGCTGTTTTGCTTGCCAGTATCTGCGCAACATCCTGCCCTGTTCCAGGCAGGAGAAAGTTCTCTGTCTACCTCTGCCTACTGGCAGTCCATCCTCTCCAGAAATAGTACCGATACTGTCTTAAAACACTCACATTTCAGTGTATTGCTTGTCCTTCACCTATGCCCACAGAAACTAATTCTCAAGCTCAGAATTCATCAGAAGTTAAAAACATTGGAAATGGCGTACAAAGTTGGGAAGGGGTGGATTAATGTGGTTCAGTGCTGCAGAGAGCAATCTGGATGTCAGAACCCAGAGCTGCAGTCACAGCGAGCATCGCCACACCGCATTGGGATGTGGTCCTAAGCAGCTAGTGCACAAAGTGCCTCTGGGCAGCAGCTGCTCTGCAGCTGGTGCAGGGCTGGCTCTCAGCTCCCTACGTTCCCAAGCACGCAGCCACTGAGAGTGTGTTTTGGCAGTGTGTGTGGCTTACAGACACACTTAAGTTTAGCCACAGTGCAGGTGCAAAAGGAACAGAGGTGATTGCAAGCAGCAGTCCTTTTTTCTTTCCACCGCCAACCTCTGTATATCTACATGAAGAAGAAAAGTATCACCTTAATACAAGACTCTTCTTGAGACAGAGACACCTGACTTGTCCCTAGGCAGGACAATGCTGCCAGATAAGGCTGACTACAGTCAGCAAGAGAAGAGCCTGGTTCTGGCTGAGGTCCTCAAAGTAACACAGCCCCATAAAGGACTCCCACCCTCATCTGATCTCATGCACTTCCCAAAAGAGTGAAAGTCTGCTGTCTGAGGGACATTTCTGGCTATAGGGAAAAACATCCTTCAGAGAGTAAAATTCATTACAAGTTCCCAGAAATGCTGGACTAACATGCTAAACCACTTGTAGTGAGAACATCCCATAAAGGGGAAGTGTACACCACAGGGGTAGAAGATGGGGCAGGAGATCATGAAGTTTTCCCCATTGCCTGAGAACAAGACACAGAAGACAACATTTTTAATTAGCTGCTTCTACTTAGGTCCTTAGGAAAGGATACAAACTGAGGAACACTTTCTCCTCCTGCCCAAGTTTAAGTAAGAAGGTAAGATCAAGTTGTAAATACAATCCTATCTTGAACCTCTCAAGTCTGCACTCCTGGCTCCAGCTCTAGCCACTGGCAAAAGTCCCACTGATTCCAGTGAAGCCAGAGATTGACCCCAAGATGGTCACACCTGGGGTTTTATTCATTCCATGATAAAGATTTGCTAAACTTGGAACCCAATCGTGGATCAGCTTCCAAACAACACCCATGTTTGGGGTGGTTGGAGCTGGAGTTTCAGTGCTGGCCCTTCTCCATGGAACTGAAAGCCAAAATTATGATGATGACAATAAATATTCAGCACTTATCTTCAAAGAGTTGGGTGGATGTTTCAGTCAGCGGCTAGCTAATCAATGGCACAGTATGAACCATGCCATCAATTATTCATGCAGTATCTTTGCAAGCTACATATGGAGATAGTCAATGGGGTTGATAGGTATATCTGTATTTATCTTGCCCTAAAGACTCCATTATTGCTAGATCCCCAAACCACAGTAGTACTGGTGATAAAAACTTTTTTAAAAGGGGTGTTGTTATGACCTAGAGGCAAGCTGGAGGGGGGGTGTGAATGGATACTCCTGAAGAGATCACTTCTTACTTTGCACGTGGCTTTCTGAGCAACTCCCGTGTCTCTTTTTTCCCTCCTGCTAAGGGATTTGGCTGGAAACATCCTCATCAGCTGCACTGCCTTCTTGGCTGTTTGAGACATGTGCTTGGTGACCAGAAAGTGGCACAGAGGGGTAATTGAACGTGAACCCTTTAAAGGTCAGGCACACTCCCAGTAAATGAGCTATCAGAAAAGCCTCGCTTCTGAGCAGCCTGTGACAGGAATGAGTGCTTTGCAAAGCAACCAGGCTGTGAACAGAGGCACTGTGGGAGCTTATGATCTGCTTCTTTTAAGTCTGAAGTTTCTTGTCCAGAGCATCAAACTAGGTGCATAGAGAAATACAGAATGAGTGTCTCAGAATACAAGAGATCCTAGAGAAGATGCTTGCTCTCCTTCTTGTCTCAGGCAGGGGAAGTTTGCCCAACACACACCACTACTCTTATTAAAGAGCTGATCTTGCTATGTGCTGGAGAGCTTTGGCTCTCACACTCATCAGTGACTTGAGGACATGCAGTATTTTGCAGGAACAGATCCCCTGGCAGGGTCAGGCCCTGAAGCATTTGACATCCATTCCTCCCTTTGCTTTTAAACATGTCACACATCTGTTTAAAAAAGAATCAAGCTCACTCCAGGGAAAAACACCCTCAGGCCTTTTTCTACTCAGTGCAGAGAGCTATGCTTCGCATTTACTCTTCAGTGCACCCCTGTGGATCACTTACTGGACTGTGCGCTGGACTGGAGCAATCTCAAAGTGCCCCTTGCACTGTCTGCACCTCAAGACCAACAGGAGGCTATTCTACTTATATCAGAGCCTGGTTTAGATGACTTGAAATAGCCTCCTGAATCTCAGTAAACTCTAGCTTAATCCATCTCCTTTCCTTCCTTTCAACAGGCAGTTTGCATTGATTTCTTGAGCTACAGTCAATTCATAGCCATCTCCTCTCTGAAACTCTGCTGGTATTTTCTGCTTTGAACTTCTCCTCCTGAAAGGGTGTGCAGTGTAAAAGGATCATGTTATAGTTGAGTCCTGAGCACTTTGGCTGGGGGCAGAGGGATGTCATGGCTTCATGGCAATTACTATAATCAGAGAAACTTCCCATCACTTGTGGTAATTTAAATTAAGACCCTTCTTCTAAAAAATATCCTCATAGCTCCCATACAAATAGAGGACTTGCTCCAGGAATTTTTGGATGTGATTCTCTGGCCTATGTTATGCAGGTCAGAGGATTTGTTCATAATGGTCCCTTCTGGCCTTAACATCTAATAATCTATGAATAATTTCATTTAGTCCTGTGACCTTGTCTCCATTATGTCACTAGCTCTTTTCAAAACAACGCAAGGGGCCCATCTTCTCTTGCAGAATGGAAGGAACAGAAAATCAAGGCAAGACGACCATGAATTAGTGGAGAGGCAGTCACAAGCCTGTTATCAAGTACACCTCATTATCCAAAGACAACTGGTGTTTTTTCCAGTGCTGGATGAAGTGAATTTATTCAGCTCGAGTGTCAGTTTGTAGTTAGTGTAGCTTCCTGAAGAACTGTAACCTTACAGTAGTGTTGGATTGATCTGTCTAAATGGTAGACTTGGAGGAAGCCTGCTGTATACATTGAGGCCTGCAGCTGTGGTTTATAATAAGGCATGTCAAATACATCATAATTAACTCTCTGTGGACACAGTCACAAGTTCTGTTGACAAATCACAAGCTGAGCGCTCACAGGCACTCAGACTCGCTGGATATTGAAGCTCTATAAGGCTCCTTACACCTGAATGCGTAAAGTACATCATGGATGTATGCATATATATTGAGTCTCTTACTCTAGCACCAATCAGTAAGATTCTCCCCGGCATTCTATCACAAAGCCCTTTTAACCGGGTAAATGTTAAATCTTGGAGAAGGCAAAGTCATTCCTTGGGGGTGATTAATCCGGTCATTGCCCCACAATGCAAAGCACTTCTTCCCTTACATTTCCTCAGAGATATGAAAATCTGGATTTGAAGCTGAAGTCACACACAGGGGTTCCTGTCTAACTCCTTCCTTTTGGGATCTTGTCCCAGCCAGCAAATAGGAAGAAAGGAAGCTTCACAATACTACTGTAAGGTAGGTCATAATGATCCAGAACTTAAAAGGCAAGCAAAGAAACTCTCTTTGGATGCCTCCTTATTTGCTGGTGCTTTAACACACCAAATGATTCAGCACCCTGCAGTAAAAATACAGAGCAGAGGTAGTTCTGGGCATATTGCTGGGCTGCCCACAGTCCTGGACATCCCTTCTCCTCCAATGGTTCTGTGCCTAGTAAAAGGGTTAGGTATGCCAGTGTCTATGGACAGAGATAAACGCATTCTCTCTTTGCCCATCCTTGCGCCACAGGGCAGGGAGTATTAGTTCTGGCACTACACTCTGCTAATGCACCTACATGGCACCTGGACCAGGACCAGCTTGTGTTTGGCCATCTGGGAGATCAGGACACAGAGCTTAGCTCTGCCTGTTCTCATCTGCACGGATACACCCTGGAAAGATAAGGGAGGAGGCCAAGGATTACAACGGATGTGCACATCATCCCATGTGAAACGCTTTAGCTCTCTGCTGCATGGAGTGCCTGTCTTTCCCTCCCTGAACTAGGGAGCAGAAACAGGTACCAGTGAAAGCCCCTAGAGCTTCTCAGCTACGTATAAAGTCATGCTGACCATCCCCACACCAGGAGAACCAACTGGCTGGGGAGTTCATTAAATCCTGGGAGCCTTTTGGAGGTCCCCTAAACATTTTCAAATGTTTAAATGTAAAACATGAGAAACTGAACGAAAATCCTAAATACTGATTGTTCAAGTTGGGTCACAACTCCAGCCCAGCTCTAGGAAAGTCGCGCTTTGCCTGCTCTACAGAGATACTTCAGAGATGCTCCCCTGGAGGCTCAAGCACTAAGAAGTATGAAATAAGGCATTTATAAGTGGTAACTCAATTTCATCTTCATCAGTAACAGGGGATTAATGGCTAATGGTATTTTACCTAACTGTAATTACATATTAAGTACAGTAACAAATGAAGCTGAGAAACATGAGAGGCTTCTTATCCAAAATTAACAAAGTTACTCAGTCCTCTTGGTTTGCTAAATAACCAATCAGCAACCTCATGAAAAACGCTGGTAATACAAGTGATTTCTGCATGTTACTGCTTCTGCAGATATCCTGAGAAAGGCAGCATGTTTTCCCCAGAAGTTCAGAGGTGCATTTGAAGCCCAGTTTATTTTCTGCAGCTGAATTAGCTGCCTGGGCCAGTAGTTGGGGTAACTTGTCGTATCAGAGGGTAAGGAACCTGAAGTCTGACCTTAAAGCTGACTCACAAAAAGGAAATTTCTTGTTCTACTCACATCGTTGATGCAAGCTGAGGTTTAAACAGGGTGTGTATTTTAAGCTTATATTAAACTTGATTAGAATCTAAATGAACAACAGTTCATATTTCTTGGGGTAACACATATTTCTTGGGGTAAACTGTCTGGATAGATAATGAGCATTATATAAGACTCATTGAAAATTTATTAAGTTTGCAGAACATTAAGTTAGTGCTGATTAATGTTCATCAGGAGCATCTCCCAGTATAGCAGTCCTCCCTCTGCTATCCCCATAGAGCTTCATATCACACTAAGAACAACCAACCTGTTTACCTCCTAACCTATTCACCACCTCTCTCAAAGGTTGTACTGGCAGGGCGTCACCTCTCTGTACCCATGATTAATGGGTCTGGGAGCATAATATGGATATACCACTTTTCTGGAGAGATTCAGAGGCTTGACACTTACCAGCAAATAGGACTGTGGGTTCCACTAAGTGTCACGGTGCAATCTGGGAATCCCTTCTCTACAGAGACGGCAATAAGCCCTTGGCAACTCTCCCACCACTGCTTTCCTAATAGCAAAACACAGCATTAATCAGAACATACTTTCTTTTCCACGACCAGCATTGTGGCCCAGAGCACAGTCTCACCCACACTGTCCAGGAATAGCTAGAAAATGGCCCAACTAGTTAAAACACAGGCTGGATCATAGGGTGGTAAGAAAGGAATGGGGTGGGTTGGTCCCAAGTTCCCAAACTCCAAACTAGTTTGAGTGGTAGCACCAGGGAAGTGGAGCTCAGGATGTGGAGAAAAAGATGAGAACAAAGCCTTTGACTGTGTCCAGTAAGTAGCTGCAACTTGACAACTCTCAATAGCGCTACTGAAGGAAACAGAAAGCCCCTGTGCACTCACACAAGTTTCTTCTTGTTGACATGATTTTCACATACCACAAGCTCCCCTGCTCACTTCAGGGGCTGGATTACGTCATTCCTCCCAAACTTGGTTGAACGCGTATCAGATGCACTCCCTCCCTCCATCCTCGCTTCACACCCACTCCTCCATTTCCTTTCACGACACCTCTCTGCCACCCTTTTTTGCAGCACCATCTGTCCACGATGGACTCGTCTGTGTTTTTCCTCAAGCCAAATCCTTCCTGAGAAGCAAGTGCATGATTTTAGGAAGTCTAAAATCAAAACCCAAGCTAATGATAAAGGGAAATGTATCTTCCTTTCTGACCACCCCTGGTTCAGAGTTCCCACCTGGCAGACATTTTCAATGCACTGCCAAAGGATTGTTTCACCTGCTGGATATACATTTCACTCCACAAGCCAGTTCTTCCCCAGGTGTCTTTCCCGCAGGGCCTTCCATGCCAGATGACAACCTGCGGCCTTTGTGTGAGATAGTGGTGGTGGTTCAGAGAGAACAAGCTTGGAAGCAGCAGGTTAGAAGGAAAAAAGCAAGGAGAGCTTCGAGATTGGAGGGGACTCATTTGAATCCCTGCCATGAAACTCCAAATGCTTCCAGTGATGAGGGGGGGAAAAGAAGAAGAGATAAATATTCTGCATGCCAGATCTACACTTAGTGCAAGTCAGCACAGCTCTGCTGCCATCTGGCTGGCTTCACCCACAGACCCCCACCCCTTCCATGGGGAAAGTCCTACAAAGTACAGATCCACAGACACACAGGACATCTATTCCAAATGCAGAGCAAAAAAGTTCCCAGCTGCATAAAACTTGCACCGGCTTTAAACTTGCATTAGCAAGTATATATAATATAAAGAAAAATCTCAAGAAAGGGAATTTCAGTAAAAATCAAGCTGAGTTACAGCCAGCTTCTCAATTCCCTCAGCGCCCTTTACTTAGGCAGCTTTCCAATTAGTGTCAATGAAAGTCCTGCCTGAGTAGCAACTGAGTAAAAATAGACTCAGAATATCAGGATTCGACCTAGAGCCTTTAATATACAGAAATAGACAGACCCACGCACAAACACGCACAGAGAGGGTAAACCTCAGGAGTGATAATGAGCTTTGATTTTTCACCAGCCACAAAAATGTCAACTATGCTCCCAGTACATTCCATAATAGAGCAATATTTATATTTGATCTCGGCAATGGTTTCACGCTGCACATTACATAAGCCAGTCATTCCCCATACAGTAATGGAAACAGACGGCACTTGCCATGGTTTATTTTTTGCATCAGGCATTCTTTGGCAGATACTCATGGGAAACAATATGGCAGGGGAATGGCATTAGACTTCCCCTGTGCAAACACCAGGAAGGCCGTGAACAAGCAGTACAGGACTTTCGCTCTTTTTTTGGAACTGTTGCAAAAGTTAATGGCTCATCTTGCCCCCCTTGCATACCTAGAAGGTCTCACGTGTTATGAGAGCAGATTCGCTAACAGAACAAATTTGACCCCCAGTGCCCAGAAAATAGTGGTCTCTGCGGTGAGCTCCCCTCTTTTTCCAAAGTACGAAGCCATCAAAGCTTTTGCTCCGCTCCTTCTACCTGTGTGAGTGGGATTCAAACAATCCTCAGGGTGGAATCACCCATCCCACAAGTGCCATTATTCCCCTGGGATCTCTACCAGAAAATCATCATCCTGTAGAGAATGAGCCCAAAGAGTGGTTGACTCCTTCACTGAGCCCTAGACCTCGAAACAAATTACTAGGCAGAGTAAAATGAGAGTTCAATGTTATTAAAGGGGACTGAACAGTTAATATTGACACCAGCAGTAACTATACAAAATAGCTACTCAGTAACATATTGCTGCACTGCCTGTGTGAGTCTATCCACCAGCGTACTCAGGTTATATAAACGTAACACTCTAAAAGAAAACTTGGATCCGGAGTGGAAATGCCACTACGAACTTGGCTTCAGCCCTGGTTTTTGACCCATTACAGATATGGAATCATCCAGCAGCTTTGCTTGGGCTCCGCTTTTTTGAATCTGTGCTTCAGGTTGAGGTTTGGACAGGTTATTTCCTGCTGTTAGAAATCCTCAGAGGAAATATCAAGAACTTCATGGAGTTGGTAGTATTGTTCTTCAAGACTTTTGGAAACAGGCTGAAAGAAAAGAAGCTGCCTAAGCCATCCCTTCCACACTAAAGCAGGATCACCCAAGCCTGGAGTAAAAACCTCTCTCTGTCAGATCTGAGCAAGCCACTCAGTGCACCGGGCACTGAATATCCTGAATCCCACTGGCAGCACTGAGGAGCCGGAAGCATTTAGCATTTGACAGGCTGGGCCCTAAGCTTGTGATTACACAGAACATCTCCCCCTGTGTCTCACCCTACACTTGCACAGTGCTGAGAGCCTTGCAGAGGGCTCGGCATCCAGGGGACATTGTGCTCCCCAATTCGCAAGTCCTGCCCAACACTGCCCGGGCAGACTGCTAACATCTGATTCTGCAACAACAGGGTCAGTGGAAAAACTGTGATGGAAGAGCTCGGAATATGCCCATCTGTGACCTAGCAAGAGCTGGAAGCAGCCTTTGCAGGTTTTACTGGCAGACAGCAATGGGCTTTAAAGCTGCCTCCTCTCTGTAACCCATGGTAAGCTGTTTTTCTTGGTGCATAATTGCTTACAAACTCTGAAGGAACAAAACGGCTGGAGTTTTGGCATGGCTTTTGCTTCCAGCAAACACGCACGATTATTTTTTGCATCCTTGCTGGAAAGAACAGAGCAGACTGTACTCCAGGACTTTGTCACCTTAGGACATATGATCAATGTTCGCGTGTGTCACACACAGACTTACGCCAGCCTGTTAGCAGAGCAGGAATAGTAAAGGCAGCGAGAGACGAGCTGCATTTCCACAACCCTCCAGCTGTCAAGAGGAGCAGAGACTGACAGAAATAAGCTGCATGGAAGAGACAGGCCAAACCAGAAATAATCCGTCATGTGCCACGGTTCCCAGATTCCTCAGGATCTTCTGCGAGGAATCTGATGTCAGGCATTGAGCAAAATTTGGGGATTTTCCATCTGTAGCTGCTGTTTCTGATATTACATGCAGGGTTACCACTGACACGTACTACTTTATGAACAGCTGGAGGAGCAGTGGCCAACCCTCCTTTGCATACTGAAAGTTTTGTGCTGCCAAAACCCACACGACACACCATATTATTCTGCAAGCCTGGGAATATGTCACAGAGGCAAGGATAGCAGCTCCACTGGGGTCTCACTGCTCTAGTGTGTGTTGGCACCAGGCTGTGCATGCAACGATAGCAGGCTTAGCCCCCTCCTGGTTTACTTCCAGATAGATCTGAAGTCACAGAGCCCCACAGGCCCCCATTGCTGGTGATGTGACATAGTCAGTGTGTGAGGACTTGTACTTATGAGGCAGCTGTGGCTCCAGAGCCACATAACCACCTTGAGAAATATCAAGGCATTAATGAGGGGAGTCAATAAAGCAGCCAGAGAGGCAGATTTGTAGTTCCTTAGTCCAAGTGCAACATCTGGGCCATTTTTGAGGGGAGAGTAGCTCAGTTTTCAATATTCAGATATAAACAGCCCTCGGAGAAAGCACTAATGACAAGGATGCTACAGAAACTTCCTCCCCACTTTGCCTGCTACAATTGTCTAGAGAGTCACACAAGATGGGGCACCCACTATTGCTACCTTCCTCCCTCCATCACATCAGCATTGCATTTAGCCCTCAATGTAGCCAGCTACTTGTTCAACTCCCAGGTTTGCAGGAATGTCCAAATACCTCTCAAAGAGTTTAAGACTATCTTAAGGGTGTCCAAAGGATAGGAACATCCATCACACTAATCATGTTCAATGGGACAGAGACCAGTCTTGCATGGACAGACCCAGCTCTTCCTCTCCACCTACCTCTGCCACCAGCTCCCCTACATGGGAGCATCTTCTCCTAGAAGATCCCTTTGTTAAAAGTTTTTGGAAGCAACGAAAGCCCCAAACCCCCACAGGTTCCTCCATCAGTCTTGGGAGGTTTTTCTGCCCCAAACCTGGCCATCAGTCTTGTCCTGCTCATTCACTCTAAGGCAGATGCCAAATTCCTGCAGATCTTCCATGGCACTACACTCTGCTGCCAGCCAGTCCTGGCCAGACACAGAAAGGGAGAATGAATCCAGAGCAGCCCTGACACTAGTCAACAACTAGTCAATTCCACAGAAATTGAAGTCTGGATCACCCTCAGTGCACGCTCACGCATTTCACCATTACTCTTCCACTTGCTCTTCATCGTTATTTCTATCTATTCACAACCATGTTAGGCATTTAAACTAGTTATGAGGAGAAAAGGATCCATGCAAAGGAGGCAGTTAAAAATTAACTAAATTGGTACAGTTAAGATTATTTTGGAAAGCAGAATGCCCTCAGGAAATAACAACTAGCCAGTTTCATCTCATTTCTGTTTGCTGTATGGTTGGAGCTATAGCACTGCAAGCATTAGAAGGTGTGGGAAGATGCAACTCTCACATGTTCAGAAGTAAAATACTCAAGGTCAGCTGAATAGCCACTGAACAATACACTGAACAAGAAATTAAAAGGTACGCAAGAAATGCCAACCAACTGAAGAAAACACAGTCACGTTTCTCAGCCATATGTCTCAGCTGAACTTTGTTCCCTTGTGTCATTTAATCCCAGCTTTTCCCAAGTGATCAGAGTGCTTCAAAGGAGACTGCTCACCAGAGTGCCCAGAAGCTGCACAGCCCTCCTGTTCCAAATGAACACCTCTTGAGCTACTGCCTTTCATACCATCAAAAGGGTCTTATGGGCATATTTTAGGCGCTAAGCAATCCTTTGCAGCATTCACAGCAACAAGTTCACTGCTTCTTGACTTTATCCAGGGAACTTTGCTTTTTATTTTAAAAACCTTCTCTGATTTCAGATGGTTTTCCTTCCCTTGCCCACTCTCTCATTGATGTTTAATATTCTTCCACAAAGTCATGCTGCCCTACTCTGTTGCTCATTTCCTTTTCCAAGTCAACTTACCCTCCTTTTTTCCCCACAAGCCTTATATGCTTCTCTTCTCTCTTCTCATTCAGTTGTTGCAGTCAAGTTCCTCTAGCCAACTAGATTCAATGGACAGATTCCTGCACAGGGCTCTCCTCAAATCTCCTGCCCAAGTGCACTCCCTGTTCACACAAAAAGAATTAGGTCATCTGATTGCAAGTGTACACAACAAATGCTACAGCAACAGATGTTACAGCAGTACAGAACTGCAGGCTGTTCAGTGATCCAGTTTACTATGACCCAGTTTTGAGTCGCTATCTGTATCACTGGTGTTCTGAAAAGTAGGGGCTTGGTTTCAAAAAAGAAAAAACCCACATGTATACAAAGCTCCGTGCATAGTTATATGGCTGAAGTGCTCATACAGCCAAAGAAAAGAGAAAAAAAGGGCATTTGTGCAGAATAATACGCAGTTGCAACGGCCAGCACTGATTTCAAGCCGTAATGCTAATGTATGCCACCTGCGGATTAGGTGGAGGGTTCAGCACACATTGCAACACAACAACAAAAACACACTTACTCTAGATTGGGGTAGCCAAGCCACGGTAATGTGGATCATCACTGGTTTGTAGAGCTTGGTCTCACCACTGCCAACTACTTGATGCAGTCACTGCTGCCGAATGAAAAATGTTTGTCGAAGCCTGAAAGTACTGTCAAAGACCAGTACAAATTGGTGTGAATTAACCATGGGTGTCACACTGCTCAGTCAGCAGAAGGGGGTTTCTGCAAGGTAAAACAGCATCCCGTGTTTCAGAGAGAGTTCTCCCATCAGTGCCTCATCTGCTAGTAAGAATGAAGATGACAGTAGGACCAGGACTACTGCAGGACCACTATCAGAGAGGTTATTTGGCTTTTTTCCCCCGGTATAATTCTCACACTTAGAAGCATAGGAATTGCAGTTTTCACCAGGCCCCATAGGAGAAGAAAGCTGCATCTCTCTCCCTGCCTCAATCCCTGCTTCCTAGCACTGCCACGTGATGCAAAAGCTGCACAGTTCAGCCCTCCATATCTTCAGCTGTTTATTGTCTCACATACCACAAGCCAGCAGAGATGGTCACAGAAACATAACCTTTCAGTAAAAGTAAATAATAACAAGCTATTCTATCTAGAGGCGTTTTTGGAAATAATCCCTTCACTTCTTAATTAGGAAACTCAACACCCTCTGAAGTCAACAGCACAACCTATTGCCACTAATTCCCAGCTCTGGCAAAAGAGCTGAGGTTCATATTTCTAATCAAGTCCACCACCAACGTTTGGTTTTTGAGTGACTCACTTGGACCCAGCAGGGAACCCCAGAGGAGAATCCAGGCATGGTGATCCCATAGCATTTGCATCCTTTTTTTAAAAGGAACTTCATTTAACTTGCTCCCACCCAAACTTTTCCCCTTTAAACAAAACTTTTCAGCAGTTTACTTCCAGCTCCAACTCCTTTCTCCATCTCTTACAGGGCCCTCTTGAAAGTCTTGGACTTGCCAACATTAGGGATTAGACTGTACATGGCTGTCCTAGCACAGAACAGAGAGAACATCATGTAATTTCCATTTTTCTCCCGGTTGTGCTCTTTCAAAGCCCCACGCTACTTATGGTTTCCACGCCACATATTCTTCTGTCCGTTGCCATGGTGCAGCCACTGGTTTGTCATTAATATTGTGGGTAACTTCAGATCCTTGACCTCAGGGCTTTCAGAGCTTTTCATGGTGTATTTTCCTCTTGATTGAATTGCTCTGCATTCCCAAGCACAGCTAAAACAAAATAAAACACTGCTGCTTTTGAATGGGGAAAATTCATTTCACAAAGACAGGCTAGCAAAGGCTGGAAACCCACTGAAGAACAGCAGATTAAAGGGAAGACAGCCCTTCTCTGCAGACGTAATGACTGTGGCATGGATTTAAATTTACCTACAGCATCTGAGTCAAGCTATGGTCCCCAGGGCCCATCCATGAACTCAATATCTGGCCCAGTTCTGACTCTAATAATATGCTGCCCCACTGCCAGAGGACCTCAAATAATTCTATAAATTCTCATCCATGAGGTTTCACAACAGTTTTGAGAAGTGCAGAGCTACTTGTTCCCAGATTGCAGATGGGAAGACTGAGGTACAGAAACAGTAAGCTAAATAACAGATGTAGCACATGGCTTCCCATGCATTTGTCCTACCTTGATTTGTGTTCTTACTTCAAGGGGTACAGGGGTATTTGCACATCTAGGGATACCTTACTCCCACAGCAGGCCTGTGCGAATGCTTTTGTGCCTGTGATTGTTGCCCAGTGGGATTATTATCTAGATAGCAATTGGTAAGTCAAATACTATCTGTCATTCTCTATATTCTTGAATTTACTGAGAGCAGAATTTCATCTTAAGTATTTTTTAATGCTAGCGATAATTCTCACTTCAGAAAGCAGTCAATTTCTAGAGCCCATTAGATATCAGTAACTTCACATATACTAGACTGAATCTGGGGTATTCCTGCTTAACAGAAATACGATTTTTTTTTTTTCAGTCTGAAGAAAACAGCTATTACCATGGAAAACGTGGTAATTGTCATATCAACAGCCAACTGCCGAAGCTAAACTACCCTTGAAGTTAACAGATTTTAAAAACTGCATGCACTTAAAGATGTTGCTTTCATATGAGCTCTTTTTGTTAAATGAGCTCCCAGAAACACAGATTTGCATTAAAAAGGCCTAAGCCATTGCATTTCTGAAGATCCAACCCTCCTGCCCAGCCTGGTAGTAGTTTATTTGGTGAGGGGCCCTTCAGGATATAAAAATCCAACGCAATAGCACCATTAGCATTTTCCTTTTTTCTTTAAGGTATTATTTGTTTAAAGGGAAAAATACATCTATTACCTATTTGGGGAAGATGCTTCAGAAGCTGCAAATAGAACGCCTGAATCTACATGTGATGCAATACTGCACACATGAGGCAGGCAGTTTTATGCACTTAAAAATGCCTAATAGCAGGTCTAAGGATGACAATAACCACTTGATTGTACCAGAATCAATACAAACACCTGCCTGGATAAAGAGCAGCAAATGGACAGTAAGATGCAAAGCGTGAGGGCTTTTATGCAAATGCTGCGAGAGCAAAGAACAAGCAAAGGAGAGAAGGAAGAGGAGCATAAAGGTACATCCTTCCTCAGATTTGGGACCTGGCTGAGCTCATGTTATGACTGAAGCAATTTTAGGACTGCTCTCACTTCAAGTCTGTCTCCTCTAGTCCCCTTACAGGGCAAGAAAGCCCTATCTTGAGGACAGAGCGTAGCCATATCACACAGTGTTTAGGGACAAAACCCTCTCCCTGCCACGGACACGTCCCTCTTGCCAGAGGCTGGGAGTAAAGCCAATCCCACAACTTCTTCCCAGCAGAATAAGGACTCCCTTTACGATTTGCTCAGTCAAGAGGACACTCCAGCTGGCTTTGCTCCCTGGAGAGCCCTTCACTCCTGTGTATCTGCCTTGCCAGGCCAGCTATATCAGAGCCACTCTTTCACTATTGCAGTGAAGGCGAGTTTGCTGTAAGATTCCCCAGGCAGCCCATTTGAAAGCCTTTCATTGGGAAGGCCGGTCACATTCCACTTTAGACAAAAATGCCGCCTGACAAACAGCCTTGTTCCTCAGATCCCCGGTTGCAATAAGGAGGGGAAAGAAAGCGGGGGGGAAGGGGGGGAAAGGGCTGTGAAATCCCATAGCTCCTCAGGGAAAAGTGTCTCTGTGTGCCAATGTGTCTTATGACTTGCAGAAAGGCTGTACCTGACATTTATTCTTATAAAAGCCATAAAAAAAAGCCTTTATAAAAAAAAAAAATCTCTCTTATGTTGAGGATTTATAGAAGCACAGTAGAAATAAGGGGAAATGCCAGATATCCCTTCCTGGGTTAAATCCTGTGATATGTTGAACATTGCCACCTCCTTATGAATAAGGCAGTTAAAACCCCAAGATCATAATTTAACTTTCCTCATGTTATCAGCCCCACACTTGCATTCAGGATGCTCTCTTTGGATCCAGGTACCAGCCTACTCCTTCCCAATATCAGAGATGGGGCTTTTCTTACACATTTATAAACAAAATAATGCTGCAGGTGGGATCTCTGTCTATATATTGCAAAAAGCCACATCTATTCTCACGCAGTGAATCATGCAGGATTAGTCTAATAAGCTCTGCTGTAAATCAGACTCAAAGCATCTCTACTATGCTTAGGAAGAGCCAAATTCAGGATACCTACAGAAACTGAGCTTCCTGGCCTTTTCCAGGCCCAAATCCATCTATCCATCCCAGAGCAGAACCAGTCATGCTATCATGAAGCATGTGGGGGCTTTCCATCTCCAGTACTAAGGCTGTGTCAGTGTCCAGAACAGGGACCTGATGTGACTCTTCATTCCAACAGAGAACAGACCTGAACCCATTTAATGTGCTGACACACCTCAGCAGCCTCATCTTTCTGCCTTTTCAACATACTGACCCAATTTTAAGAGATGAATGCAACTGATAGCATTGCATGGAAAAGTCATTGCAGATGCCTGTTAATGCCCTCAAGGAGCTGTTCTTCTATCCAAGCTTATATGCATGGCTCTTAAACATAAGCAAACAAGAAATTAACACATATTTAAATTTCCACATGGTATACGGTTTTGCTACCATCTCTGCTCCAGAGTGGTTAGGATTCAGCATGGACATAGAACTGTACCTCCTTATCACAGAGGAAAGAGATTAATGAGCCTCAGAACAGAATTTTTCACTTGGAAGCATTTCATTAGGCTTTCTTCCACATGGAGAACATGATGCTGGAATGGAAACAGCTCAACCCATTTTATAAATTGGCATGAATCAAGGTAAACAGCAGGTGTTGAACAGATTCCAGTCGCGGTGTTGCATGCTTCACTTACTGGATGATGATATAATTTCATCACTGTTGATTAACTAATTTTGTTAGCATCTACAGTAGTCATCTATCAGTGCCCTGAGGTCTCCAATTATTTCTCTACCAAAGTTATGACCTACTTATACATCATCCAATTACCTAACAGTGACAATAAAAACGACACCTGGTAGTTAAACTGCAATGGTAAAAGTCAGGAAATAAGAGTTTTGTCCCAGCTCTGTTACTCACTTGCTGTTTGTGGCCAATTCACTTAGGCCACAGTTTCCTCATATCCACTAATTTGGGGAGTCCTGTTTCAGACAAGCAAGATCTCCATCTGACATCAAAAGAAAATACAGATACTCAACAAATCAATCCCTCAGTGCTTCCAAGTGAGCCCTCAAATGCAGTAGAGAGTCCTAGAATTTGACTCTGTAACAATTCTTTAGCCGTTTAATCAGATACAACAAGCTTCATGCGCCAGCTGATTCCTGCCTGATGTTCCCCCAAAAAGATGCCTGAAACACTTGCAGTGCAGATCCCTCTCTCCTGATCCAGCATTCCATGCATTAAATGCACTGTGATAGCCACCCAGCTATGTTTCTGATGTGGAGTCAAGAGGAGAGGTTATAGCTTTGCACTGCTTGGGGTTGGGCCACTTAACAGCCCTGAGGCCAGAAGAGCCCCCAAAAAACATACCCAGATTCATCTGTATGGTGAAGAATCCCACAACGTGCTGCCTCATGCAATGGGGGGGGGAAAAAAACCAGAGCTCTGCAAAACAGGGACAACCAGTATAGGTGTCTACCTCACACAGACTCTGGCAGACCTAATGAATACAAACAGTTTTTAGTTTCTTTATGGAAAGGGGCTGCACAACTCTCCACTCTTACGCTGTTCCCTAATGTAACATATCAAGACACAATGTTTTTACAGGTTGTTTTTAATCCTGTAGCCTGGTTAAAAGGATACACTCTTCCACCAAAATCTGTATGTGCTCTGGACAGCAAAGGTAAAAGCAGAACTTCATGCTGAAGCTAGAACAAGGTGAATCCTTTGTACAGTGGCACCTGCCCATGGTATAATGTTCAAGCATGAAAAATGAAACCAGCTGAGTTTTGCACAAAGCTTTTGTGTCTGTCTGATGTGCTCTGTGAATCTTTTGTCACAGCTCAAAGTGCTGTCCCCAGAGAGGGACAATTTTTTCCCGTCCCTTAACTGTGTTTTATGGTTTTATTCTAATTTTACAACACAATCTGTGACAGCTGGTCACACGGTGTGTCTGGGTTGAATAAAGCCCAGGGACCCTTTGCCAAGCCTCTACGCAATGTGCTGAGCTTAATGAAATGTGTCAGCTCCACTGTGAATCGTGCATTCATGGAACTGAATGAATCCGAGTTTTCAAGGAAAACTTAAGGGATACATAACTGCACACAGCAAACATGGGGGGATGGAGAGAGGAGAGGAATCCCAGAGAAACACTCAGCAGCTCTACTAATAGCAAAATAGATCCTGATAGCTGGAATTTAATCAACCTGTTTGAGTAATGATTTAAAACTATCAGCCACTGCTGAGGCCTCAGGGGAAAACAAGTACAGCTCAGAGGCTGAGCTAAAATACTAGGTCCCAGTGGTCTAGGTTATAGTGCAGCTCTACCACATATGTCCAGCACAATCCCGAGCAAGTCACATCATTTTTGGGCCTCTCTCTCCATTTATATATATTCCTTCTGGCTCAGTTTGCTTCTCTTATCTATTGAGGTTATCAGCCCAGGAGGACACTGACCACTCTTGAACACACAACGGTGCCCAGTTGGTACTTGAAGCTGTTTTCATATTTGGGAGAGGATAGCCATCTCTGAGAGTCCTGTACGTGGTGAACGTAACATTGCAGGGCACACAAAGCAAAGTGCATAATGTAAACTGGATTGACCTTACTTTTTGCTCCCCAATGCTGCAGAACGAAGAGGACTCTGATGAACATGAAAAATGCTAATTTTAACAGAAAAAGAGGTCTTCAAAAGGTTTAAGATTTTCCTGCATCATGTCAATCTGTGAAGGTCACAGTCCCATTGCATTTCTCCTCTTTGTAGTTTCTCACTAGAAGTCAGCTATCAGTAAACAAATTAATGGCTTGATTCTCCATCGGAAACAAAAGGAAATGTGAGTGCTCAGCATCCTTGAAAATCACACAGCGTATGCTGTGGGAATTTTTCTGACATAAGAGATTCACAGGGGGAATGGGTAAATTGTTACCCTAACTGCTGTAAAGGAGTTGCTCTGTTTTCCTTTTCCTCAATGTTTTCAGTTACCTGCCAGCTGAACTGCCCTGAATCCAGACCTAGCTGTGTCATACGTGAGCACTCTGCTACAAAGCGGGGAAATCTGTAACAAGGCACCTGATGTCCATGGTAGGGCCCTGCTGCAGTTTGTTGTCAAAGTCAGTCCGACATTTCTGCATCAGATAAGAAGCCATCTGACCCTTGTCACGTGAATTTAACTAGGAAAACAGCAAACACAACACTTGCACAAACATTGTAAAAACAGGAATACAGATGCCAAAACGTGGATGTCCTTTGGGGTAGAGTTAAAAGTCAAAGACAGAACTCCCAGATGTGTGAACACTGCTTTCAAAGTTTTCTACCTCTCACCAGCAGCTTTTGCCTCAGGAGTGCTTTACTAAGGAATTAAGCCCTAAAATATCCTTTTAGGTAAGAAGAGACTATTATTTTGTTTTATATTAAGGGAAATGGAAGGTTAAATGGCTCCTGCAAACCTTACACCTGTGTTGGGATCAGAAATAAAACCCAGCTATCTTTGCTCCGCTCCTTGGCTTTAGCCCAAGACCGTATTTTTCCAGATCCTAAGACAAGCCCTGCAGAAATGTGCTCAAGAACAGAATCTTTCCCTGCAACCAAGAGCCCCCAGCTGGAAACGCAGCTCTGAACTGTGCCAACTTGCCGCGTGCGCTAACAATGAAAAAAAAAAAGCCACAGCCATTTGAGAAGCACACTCTCAAATGTGGCCCAGTGCCTGCCACCCTGTCTCCAGCCACCTTCTTTTTGCACCTGAACCAACTGCACCATCCTCCTTGTCCCTGAACTCTCCTTCTCCTTCCACATCTGTTGCCTGCAAATCTTCCTGTCACCACCTCCTTTTTTAAATGCCAAGGCCTGGACCGCATCCCTGTTCCTTCAGGCCACGATCACTTCTGGCCATGGAGAACAGCAAACTCCCCTTCTCTCACGAACCCTTCCCAGTTGCCCATGACACCGACCCTACCAGGTGCAGCGTGTAATTTCCCACCTTCTCACCCTGTGCAGAAGGGCAAGACAAGGGCTAGCCCCATCCCGATCAGAGCAGACACATAGCCTTGTAGATTCAACTGCATGAGGAATGCGAGATCCCACGTGTCGCGGGATGGAGTTTAATGCAGTGCTAGTGGGATCCAGGCCAGGACGCCCAGCCCCCTGATTTCACCAGTAAGTCTTTGATCCAAGACAAGCCTTGCCTGCAATATCTTATCTACACCCCATTGTTTCTGGGATCCAGTCCAAAATAACCCTTTTGGATTTTCTACTCCTCTCTCCCATTGCTCCCTCTATTCCCAGTTCCTCACTGTCATGACGCAAATGCACTGCTGGTGCAAGACCCTTCCATTGTCCGGAAAGCCACAGGGTCTTCCTCTCGTATTCTGCTAATGAGTTTGTGAATATTCAAATATATTCCATGTATTTTTAACCAAAGCTTTATGTAATTACAAGCATCTATTCTCTGCCATTCTGTACATCATTCTGGAAATGGTTTGGGGGGCGAGATTTATTATAGGCCATTGCAGTGTGCTCTTTGTTGAGCCTAATGAAAGCAGGGTTTACCCAAGAGAAAGGAGTAATTTAAATGTCCTGTATCTCAGCTATAGCAATACTTTTAATCCATATGTTTGTAGACAAGCCAACCTGTTCAATTCTCATGACCTGTGCAAGAAATACATTTTTCAGACAAATTCTCAGCAGGATACTTTTCTTCAGCATCTCTGGCTAGAAGGGGCTAAGTGAGGTGATGGAGTTCTGAATCTTACATCTTGCTCTGGAAGTTCCCTTAATGATGGTTGGGTTCTGAGCTTGTAGAAGTGTTTTTAATTACTAAGGAAAAAAAATGAAGTCAAAGCTGAGCCAGCTGCCAGAGCTTCCAGAGGACTGACTACATTCACAAATCTTATAATCTTTTTATGTTCATTATGAGAATACTACAAAAAAAGGGCAATCAGACCTTGGCCAACAAATTAAATGCTTATTCAAAGATTAATTCACATCATCTGTGCTCCATTAGATGTACTCTTTTGCCAGGGAATATAATGCAATATTTTCAGGGGGAATAGTTGCTGCTGTTGCCAAGAGCTTGCAATTTACTGGCTCTTACAGCATTGACATGGGAGTCACTGGGCTATGGGCACAGCTAGAGCAGATAGTGTAGCAATATACAGTATGAAACATATGGAGCAAATCTGCTTCATTCTGGTGTTAAAAGGTACTGATTATGACTCTGAGATGCAGCCAAGTGACAAGGGGGAAGCAAACCCATAAACCAATAAAAGTTTATCCTTCGTTGTATCATGAAGGGAACAATTTGTCGCTGCTGGGTTTGGGTTTTTCCCCCCAACTATAAATACATCGAGATTTCATTGGAAAAATCCGAAGATAGGGCTGAGGAAAGTGTGACTTAATTTCGGTGCATCTAACCTGAAACATCGTAACAGGGCAACCTTTCCAAGAATAAATGCATAGTACTGCTAAAGGCAGATCCCCAAAATAATAATAAAAAAACAGCTTCCCTAATCAATTTGTGATTCCTTTCCAAACACACAGTGCCAGAATGCAGTTCTACTATCCTGCCTATTTTTACATTTGCTAAACACAAAGATTTTACCTTTTGTTTCCCAGCACCAAAGGCCAGCACTGTAGTGCCTACCTTGGGGACCTTATGGGTAGATGTTAGATGGGTGCTCGTACAAGAGTGAGATTCATGAAAACCACCACGCTCAGTGCAGAATTGCCTACATTAGCTCATAGGAAATCATAACTACTTAATTTTTGCCCCTTAGGGAGCTGTTAATACTGGATTTAAATAGCTACAAGGACAATTACACAATGCAAAGGTGTTTGCATCTTTTACTGGATCTAGCTCCCAATCCCTTTTCTGTGCAAATACTTCTAGAGACACCATAGCAATAAATATCCCAAAATACTTATTAATTATCCAAGACCAAAATTGTTTTCATCATTTTTTGTTTTGCTATGTTCCTCACACAGTAAGCACAAAGAACTCAGAGAGGTAAGTCTTTTGTGTAAAAACTGGCGGCATCTAAATGACAAAGAAAGCACTGCCAAAGCAAACACAGAGCACATCTGGGAGAATGAGCAGATAATTCCAGCTGCTAAACTGATCTTGAGAATTCAACTGATGAGATGTAGGTTGACTGATATACTGCACCCCAGATTTAGGTAGACAGGTCTTGCTAGTGGAACATACGGTCCTTTCCAGATGTTCTACTCTATCTGTGTTGTTGAAAGACATGAATTTACAGATGTCACAGAGTTCATCTGCAGTTATATTCTTTTCATTCTGCATTATTTACAGTAAAAAAATTACCATGAAATCTAGGTGCCACACTGCCACATAATATACCCCTCTCGGTTGCTTTGTCTGAGGCCCAAATCAAAACCAAATGGCGTCCTTCTATTGACTTCCCTAGATACTGGAAATGACCCTGCTTGCATTTGACTCCCTGTGGAAGCCAGATGCTACAAAGTGGCCATTTTAAATGGTTGGAAGGCAGAACTAAGTAACGGAAAGTTGTTTTTTCCTGTAGAAGCTATACAAGATCTAGAGTACCTAGCCAGGCTTTTAGATACAGAAGTAAATATGCAGTTTGTTCCCAAAGCGATTTTGCATAAACTGGTTCTTTCTGCTAGATAGATGGAGAATTATTCTCTACTCTCCACTACAGTGCACATTGCCTGTTTCTCCCATTAGCCTCTCAAAAGTAAAGGGGGGAAATGCAACTGCTCTGTTTAATGAGCTGCTATTATTCTTATTCTTATTGTGATGCCCAATAAAAATTAAGGTTTTATTTTCCTGAGCTCTTTCCTTCAGGAAATGTCAGCCAAACATAACCCAGCAAAAGCGAACACCATATTTGCCTTGGCTTCTGGGACACACCATGTTCCCATAACAAGGGCAGAAAATACTGGAGCCTAGGCACGCCGCCTGGCTTAAAAATTGGGCACTGTCTAAAGCTAGTTTGCAGATATTGGAAGCCAAACCTGTATTCTGGTCTTTGCCAAGTCTGGTGCTTTTCCTTCTCTTTCCCAAGCCCATGGTAGCCACATCAATATATGTATTTGAGAAAAGTTTGAGCGCATCCAAGGTGTTATGCAAATATCCTCTCTGCTGTTCTGCTGCAATACCTGTATTGAAATAACCTCTTGTAAAGGCTTTACAGACATCAACAATTTTGGATTAACTACCAAGTAAAAGCCAACAAATCTCCTGCCTTACTATACATTAATATAGCTAATTAGCAGTGTCTAGTTGTCAAGCAGCGTCAAAAATAGGGTGTCATGCCACGTTTGTGAAAAACAATTTGGACACCATGCTCTCTGGTTTTGGCCCATGCATTGTAAACAAGAGGACACCCTTATTTCTTCAAATGTGCCCCTGATGGAATAGGTTCATACTATAAATCACTCCAACTTAAATTGTGCGTTTTTATTTTCTGCATTAAAAATTCCAGAACATGATTCATCCTCTTGTCACTATGTTTTGACATGAACACAACTCCTCCATAATCAATGGAGTCACACCAAACTGGGGTGCTAAAACAGGCTTTTAGGCAACACTGTTTTTACTAAGTCCATCCTCTAAGCAACTTCTACTTTCACTAAGACAAGAATGAACTACAAAATTATTCCATTCCATGATGTTTATTTGTGAAACTCTCACAATCCACTACACCAAGATCTTCTGCTGTGAATGAAACCTGAAAATGAGGATGAGTTTAATAACTGTGTCCCCAACCAGCTTTCTCAAGGGACAAGAAAACTTTAAGATTTGATCTTCGGATAAATAAATTGGGCTTGGTTTTCAGTCATATCTGTTGTTAAAACAACCCATTCCTACCGATGCAGGAGCTGTTAAAATAAGGGTACACTCACAAAGCCCAAAATTTTCAGGATATAAAGCATAACCTGCTAATCCCTCTGCTTATCCCTATCTTAATCAGGATAGCAAAGTAGATACAGATGTGATAGCAAAATGGATGCAACTGCACATCCTGCCTTTTCCAAGGGACTCAGCAGTTTCTTACCCCTATCAGTCACTGCTCCATGGCCTATCATTACAGCCCCTCCTCCAAGATGCTGTCTGAAGACCGTTTCCTTAATTTATGTGAACTTGTGCACTTCAAAAAATCCAAATCAGGTCAGGGTTTGAGGGTCTTATTTGTTTCTTTGAGTTATGTCCCAACATCTCTGTACCTTACAGCGCTAGACCAGAAAACTTCCAGCATAATTACTCCTTCCTAACAGGAGAAATATCCAGTGTTGTGATATCAGACTACTTTTACCATATGCCACTTTTGAATGCAGATATGTTTTCATTGGCACAATACTGATCTGAAACATGCTGGGCCTTTGGAAGGAAAAATCTAGGGGGAGTGGAAAAGAGAGAGGAAAATAACCTCATTCCTCTAACAGGTTACCTTATAAGCAACCAGTTTTCTGTAGTTGCCCAGGAACCTGGCAGACCGGGAGCTATTCTACGGGAGAGAAGCGGATGCTGAGACCTGCATGCAAAATGCAGTCCGTCACGTGGCAATGCTGTTTATCATTCACATTCCACTCCTGTACCGTTGGTAACATGCACAGACACTAAAGTTGGACTTTATCAGCACACTTCTGTTCCTACACATGCAACCATCATCAGAGAGCTTTGGCAACAGCTGAAGCCCTGAATAAGAAAAAACTAAGGATAATCCTGGACTCTGTACTTTTCTCTTAAACAGCTTTGACAGGACTTGTTGAACAGGCAAG
Organism: Fulmarus glacialis; assembly: GCF_000690835.1. Taxonomy (NCBI): domain Eukaryota; kingdom Metazoa; phylum Chordata; class Aves; order Procellariiformes; family Procellariidae; genus Fulmarus; species Fulmarus glacialis. The sequence continues at coordinate 36,498 of NW_009210767.1, forward strand.
AAAGCCCCAAAACTTTCAAGATGAAAGCAGAAATACAAGCATTAACTGCCAAACCTCACTTGACTTAACACCTCTAACATTGTGACCAGAAATACTTTTCCAGAGAAATGGAGGCAGGAGACTAAATACGTAACTGAAAGATGTTGCTCCTGGACTGCAATCCCAGCTCTGCCACTGACCTGTTCAGTGATTTCATTTGGGGTATTTAACTTCTGGTTACACTGCCTTCCCCACTGGCAAATGAACAAAAGGATATTGAACTTCCTAGGTGAGGCTAAGGTAAGTGGATATGTTCTGCCACACGTTTCAAAAGCAAGCATTGTACTTGCGTAAAATACTCAATATGTTACCCATATGTTCATTCTTGCCTCCGTTTTGCTAGTGCTGCTATTTATTTCAAATGAGAAGCTTCATATTCCCTTTTCCACAGATGCACAAACTATACTACACCTCATAGGAAGCTACTTCTAATAAACATCTGTAAATCTACCTCATTCTTGATTTAAATCCTTATTTAAAACCAACTCTGCCATGAAATCACCCTAAAACATGACAATGACGAGGCAAGCTCATAAGCTGAAACCTTCTCGTATTATGCCAAAACCAGCTATGTCTGCACTGCAATAGAAACATGAAAGAGATGTCTGATCTAACTCTGCTTCACATTTGCATGAGCCGGTGTGTTCCCATGTTCCTGTACATGACAATCTGGAGAAAGTAGCCTGAGTCCAAGTAAGCTCAGAGCAGGTTTGAAACAAACCAGAGGAAAAAGTTTTCCACGCAACAAACTGTGGAGCTTGTGACCACATGATATGAGTTCAAAATGGGATTAAACACATTCACAGAGTCACAGCCTATTAAATCTCCAACTCAGGATATGGCTAACCTGCCGGTCGGTGTTGTGTCAGGGGACACATGCTCAATACATGCTCCCTGATCTCTTCTTTCCAGCTTTCTTTATCAGTCGTCGTCAGAGAGGGTGTCAGGCTAGATAAACCTTTGCTCTCACCCAGTAGCATATCCCTTACATTTTTAGGTAAACTAGTAAGACCTGCTTTCCAGCAAGAGCTTATTACCTCCGGCACAATATCATGCTATGGGGCTTCTAGCACTGTGGCAGCCTTCATGGAGCTCAGTATCCCTGCACACTGTCTTGTTATGCTCCTGTGTTTCTTGTCCCCACTTACTTGCTGATATACTTTACTTAGCTTGCACATTATAGGGAGTGGGACACTTGTTTGGTCCTATGTTTACTGAATGGTCAATCTGACTATGTGTAAATATTGGACACAGGAGATACTAAGCTAAGCTGTCAGAAAGCCCCTGTGGAGGGGACACATGCAGGCCAGACCTCCAGCCCCCTCGATCCATCACACAAGGTTAGCTGATACGATAAACACCATAAATAGAAATGACTTGTTCTGAGCAATAGCTGTTAAACCAATAAACAGCCAAAACTTCGGAGAAAAAACACTATTTTTCCTCATGTATCAAACAAGACTCTGTATTTTTTTTTTCTCCCCCTTTTTAAACAAGTTCAGTTTGTGAAGATTGAAGAAAAACAAGACGTCCTTTCAAATCCCTTCTCTGGATCAAACCTCATTAGGTTTTGATGTCAATGGTGCATAGAAGGTTGACCGCTGCCAGCAGAAGTATTTGGCAGCCAGACTGTTACATAATACAATCCTGTCTTTCACAGAAGAGAGATCTCTGTGCTACTAAATGTGCTAAAATTTAACCCGCTGCTTTGCTCCATCCAGCCAAAACAACTCTGTACATTTTCCATAGTACTAAACGATGGTTATAAAAAAAAAAGCCAAGCTTCTGCTTGAAAAATAAAATACCCAGAAACACTAAAAACACACATAGGTATTTATTTAAGGAAGTACACATTTCCCTTTCCCCACCTCTGACCGAAATCTGCTCTGAGAAAGGAGATGTTTGTCCTTAAAAGCAAGAAAAGTATTTTTAAAAACTTGTACATCTATTAGAAAAAATATACTAATGAAAAGAAGTGTGTTACTCTCAAACTATGTCACTGCTTCATGGAAATGTTTGGATTCAGAACTCTGGAAACATAAAATGTTTTCCAAGGCTGTTTACAGTAAGCTTGAGTTTTCGGCTCCCACGAGTAGGAAGAAAATTTCTAATTCCAACTTTTTTTCCAGAATGGCTTTTTAGCTGTGCCTGTGTATCCTGTGATGCTAAAAAAAAAAAACAGTATCAGCTTTGAGTGGTGTAAATCAGGGGCACTTTTGGTCCCATTCATAGTTTCTGCCAACAAACTGACATGGCAATTTACACTGCCAGGTGCTGACAGGTGATATTCCCACTGAACCCAAGTTTTAAAAAACAAATTCTCTTCTCTGAGCCCCAGTTTAAAACAGCCCATATAATTTCACCCAGCCATCTCTGGACCAGCCCCAGTATCTTGTGTTCGGCTAATGAATACCCTCCAGCAACAGTGATATTGGCAAATCTGGGAAATAGAAATCCCAATTATGGGACTGACTGAAACTGGAAGAAAGGCCTTCAGGATTTGCCCTGTAGGGAATCAAATGGAAAGGAGGCAGCCCAGCTCTACCCAGTCAGTTTATAGTCACCAGTAAAGATTACCCAGTGGGCCTCTCTCAGAGAGCTGGAGAAATACTTTGGGGATACGAATCCATACTCAAGCATAGAGTTAAGGCGAACTGTGGGCCAGAACAAAGGGAGGGGATGTGCACTGGACCCACACTGAAGACATCGAGCATGGTGTGACCAGCCGTCTCTCTACTCTCTGGCTAGTGTCAGGCAGACAAAACCCTTCCCAAAAAAGCCCTGGTGTCACCTGCTGCTGAAAGAAGAGGTTAGAGTTATAGGTATTTCTTTACGCAGCGTGGACACAGGTAGCCACAGACATCTGACACACAGCACATACCAGAATTGATTGCATCCCCTGTCCTGGGCTCTTACAATAGCGAAGACTGATCCTGAGGGTAGGAAGATAGTCACTGAGGCAGCTAAGGAAAGGAAACTGCTTTCCATATGCCCCTCTGATAGGAAAGTCAATAGAGGACAGTGATTTATATAGCCTGAATTATCCACTGAAGGAGCCTCTCCATCCACTGAGAGCAGAAGGCTAGGGAGACCCGAGTCCTAGGGCTTGAGCTCACCTCTGAGAACACACCAGTCCAAATGCCCTGCCTTGGCAAACAGGAGGAGCAAAGCACCTCTCCCAGTGGACAGTGGCCAAGTTGGCCTGTGTCACTAGAGCGTTCCCATTTAGAGATGGTGTTACCGTAGTGTCCAGCAAAATTCTCCTCAGTGCGGCCTGAAGATTATCTCTTGGTGCTCCTCCAAACCCCGATTGAGCCCATTGTGTTTTCAATTGAGCTGCATGTTTCATTTTATTGTACACAGGGAGGAGGGCAAGAGGAGAGAAAGTAGGTGGGAAGAGTTACTTAGCTTTAGGAAAACTTAGTTTACTTAGGAATTTATCTTTTGTTTCCCTGAATCAGGAACTAATTAGCCCATATTGCTCTCTTTGTTTAAATGTTGTGTATTATGCTTTGCTGGGCAGAGAGTGGCCTAGAGCAAGCACAACATAAACAAACACTTGTTAAAGGAGACTTGGAGCATGACAGAAAACCTGGGGATACAAACCAGCTAAAAAGAGAGACAGACTACTCCCGAGCTGGTGAACACACACGTCCAAAAACCTCAATACTCCGCTTTCACATACCGTGATCCCCACCACCGAGGTCCCAAATGACAGATCCTACTCAGAGCACGTTCCCGCGGCCTCATGCTACAAAGGTTGCCAACGCAGCCTCCTCCGACAGGAAGGTTTGGGGAGAGGGCGTCCCTCTTAGCTCCAGGAACTCAGCAGCCCCTGTGAGCCCCAATCCTGGCCCTTTCTCCTGCCCGCCCAATCCCTCGGAGGGATGATACAGCAAAAACCTGGCTCCCACCAACTGTTGTTACAGCCAGAGAGCTCAGAGGTTTCTCTTGGCTCTCTGGCTGACTTGTGTAACCAGGGTGAGGTGGTGTGGGGAGCACGAAGGATGAGAGACTGGATCTGCAATGCTAGGGGGAATGGAGGGAAGCTTAGGTGCATTTTACTGGGTGTGAAAAACATAATCAACAGTTTGGAGTCACTATGGCTGTGCATGGACAAGGGCTGGGTTATGCAAAAACAGTGACTATACTGAGAGAGCCGGGGATTGCCTCTGTGGGCAAGGACATAAGGAAACCTTGAACCAACAACGCTTGTGCAGGTTCCCTTCCTCTTCCTACTTTACTCAAAAGCAGCACGGTTCTCCCTCATCTTCAACATTTTCTGTTGGTTTAAAGTCCAACTCCTTGCACAGGTCCCCATTGGGGCATTATGGGTATTTTGAATAATCATAATTCCAATGCCATCTGTATGTGATTTCCTTATAATCACAGGCAGGAATCAAATTACTTTTTTTTTTTTTTTAACATGTAGGCATTTGAGTAGATTGTTAGAGATAGGCAGCACTTACTCAGACAAAGGACACCAGCCTCTTATGACATGTCCATCTTCTAGAAACCATACTGCCTGCCAGAATTTGCCACATTTCTGCTGGAAACCAAAATCTTTCTTGTCTTTTTATTATTACAACATCAGTTCATTCTTACTCGTTGTAATGACAGGTACTGAATTGTAATTTTATGACAGTCCCTTGATGCAAATAATCCAGCAGAAGCATAATTGCATGTTATTCATGCTTGGATATTCTTAAACTTCCAGTATCAAACAGAGTAAGTCTTTATGATTACACATCTAAAAGGGGAACTATTTCAACCCCACACAATATTTTCTTATGCAAACACTACAGCCTACATGCATCACTCAAGGTTAAAGCATGCTGAAGAGTATTTGAAAGCCTTTGGTGCCTAGATCACCTAAAATCACTGGATGAAGTCTTTTAAATCTCACTGAAATCTAATCTCTCTCAACCCCCCTATTTTTTCCTCCTAATATCACATTACACACTTTTTTGTTTTAGCCTATGGACATGTTAGGCCTGAACTTTAAGCCATGCCAAGTAAAACTCTGATCTACTTATGAACATCTATGACCACACAGGAGGGCTTTTTGCATGTAAAGCATTGTTTGCTGGCTGAACTTATCAATATCTAAAACTTTTGGGCCACCAACTTAGTCCACACTTAGCCATAAAACAGAAAATATGGCTTTGGACTGTATTTAAAAACCACATAACACCTTCGGTATTCACATTGCAATTTGGCTTCCTTGCCCTTGCCTGCAATCACACAAGAGGTTAAACTCAAGACATTAATTTAAACCCTCTGACTTCCCCATGATTTGGGGTGTGCTGAACAATTCAACCTACAGATGTGTTAGCTGAGCATGAACGTACTGTATAAGCAATCACGTTATTATTGGTTGGTACATATTTGTTTTCCAGGTAAATAAGTAGATAGCAATGACTAGACAAAAGCATTTTAAACTACTCTCCCATTATATTTTCCAAATACTTCAGAAGCACTTTAATTAACCACTAATTCGTTCATTGCATTCTTGAATTTGGACTCCTTTCCTAGACATGTCCCCTTACAATTATTACATATGCTATTCTTCTTTGCAGATAGCATGTTCAACTGTGTACACATCAAATAAGGATAAATTCATATCCCAGAAAGTCTACCCAGAGAGACAGCCTTTGGCTCTAGCAGTTCCCTCAGAAATAAAAAAAACAGGCTTTCGGCTGGTCCACAGGCACCATAATTTACAGGTTACTAGTTACTGGCACCTCAGGGTAAGGAAACCCTCGCAAAAATCATTCTCCTCCTATTTTTTCTCAAATGAAACTATCTGATTTAATCCTAGTTTTGTGGGGGGGAAAAAAAAAATCACATCAAAATGAAGCTTAGCATTTAGGGCTTCAGGCTGGAGGCAGATCTGAACTGCACAGAAGGAGACATTTCTACATAAATCTTAGGTGAAAAGACTGTTAAAACATAGTTTGACCAACATATCAGGGATCAAAGCAAGATCTTTAGAGCTTAAGACATTCGCCACTATAACTCAAGCTGGAAGTCCAGTTTCTTTGAGCTGGGCCTGTAACAGTCTCTAGAGACTGAACAGAGATCTCTATACTGCGTGCTCAGCAGATGAAACATGCTCCCCCATGCCCTGTACTGTAGACTGAAGCCGTGCCAGGACTCACCCCCTCTGCCCACAAAGAGAATCCCCTGCTCCACCCTCAGAGAGAAAAAGATGTCTCATCAATTCATGAGTGCTAAAAATAAACTCAAAATTAAATAAAAAGTTTACCAGGTTTGGACATTTTGTGCTACAATACCACCCAATGGATTTTTTTTTTTTTTTTTTTTTTAAAAAAAAAGCTTCATTTGGCAAAGCAGCCCATTTCCCAACATGGACCAGGCACCCTGGGTTACTTCAGAGAGGATATAAACAAGCCAAGTTTTTTCAGATTTGCAAATTAGCTACTGCACACGTACATGTAACATTTGCAGAACAATTTCCCAACACGTACATTTGTACTAAGAGTCTTAATGTCCCTATGGTGCAGAGTGATTTATATCTGAGGCGTGTGTGACAGATTCATGCAACCCATCCAAAGAGGCTGTGGTATACACCATATATCAATTCTCAGGCTTGTTTTCTTTTCATTTTCTCTATTAAAAAATTAAAGAAAATGAATCACGGAATTAAGAAATACAGTTTGCCAGCCTCCCAGATTTTTCACAGTGGTTTAAATAGATCAGATCAAGACTATAAAGGGCCAAGACCAAGAATAACATTGTTCTGAATCTGGAGCAACTAACAGAACAGCCTTGTGTCTTGACTCTTTTCTTTGAATACAAGCTATACAGGAGCAGGGTTCAAGAAATGAACACAAATAGAGAACTGTCTTCCTGAAAATATATTAAGCACCAACTTTTTATATAACAGCTGGATATTTACAGCTTTGGAAAGACGCTACAGTGAGCCACACTGTCTCTGGCCCTTACATGGGACAAGCATGGCTGGGAAAAAGGAATACACAAGGAAATGGCACCATTATGCATCTTGTTCAAAGTCCAAAGATGATCGCAATCCCTCTACAAACTTCTGCTTGGAAACGTTAACACCAGGGCTCTGCCCACATGGCACGTTCAAAATCAACTCATGCGCACGTACATCCAAGCATTGCATGTTCTCACCAAGGGGAGGCCAGATTTAAACACTCCTGAGTTTTGGAAAGGTCTGGATGAAAAACCACATGGCCCAGGTCCACTTCTCACTGCAGCCAAGTGCCCAGTCCTGATCTCATTGAAAACAACGGCAAAACTCCTGGAGAACAATCCTGCTCATAACTAGCCAACTGTCTATCACTTTTCTCACTACATAAGCTCTTATTTTTACTATTATACCTGACTAGACTCTCCAAGCTGTGTTTTTTTTTCCCACCCTGATCTCACTTGAATGATGTCAGACAGAGGGGTAGGGAGACAAATACAGAAATGCGGTAAATGCCAAAGCTGGAACCAGCACATCCAAGAAATAAATATAATAAGTAGATACAATGCCAAGGCTGGATACAGCAGCCGAGGAAAAAGGGAAATGTAAAACTTTCTTGGCAAGGGCACATGGATTCATCCAGCTGAAAGAGGCACATTCCAGCCCACACCATTGTAAGCAATAATTTATGTCTCCCTCGAGAAAATACAGATGTTTGTAATTTTTTTGATTTTTTTTTTTAACTGCTCATATGAAATAACCTTGTTGTCTTGAAAAATTCCTCCAGGACTTGATATTGCAAATGTTACTTCTATACAAACTGTAAACTGCTGACTCAAACCAACACACAAAATTACATATAGGACAGTTTTGAAATGCATTCTAATAATAAAAGTGTACTTGAAGATTGACTGAGGCTAATGAATTAAAAACACATTCAGACTAGATAAGATGTAATTAATAATAACAAAGAAATTGCAATCAGATCTTTTCTTGTCTGCAACAGTGTCCTCCTCCTCTGCACCATCTATTTCAGAATTTTCTTTGCAGAAACGATACTCATGAAAACTGAAAAATATTCTAATCCTCTTATTTCAATTGAGCTGATACTGCAGTAACTTCATTGTCTTTTAATCAGATGTTGCTGATTTACAGGAGTGTAAGTGGTTGAAGAGTACAGTCATCACATTCGTAGAGAGGCTTACTGAATTTGGCACCAAGTCCTTTGCTGGCAACTCCTATGATCTGGGCCAGAGAAATATTTTAACTGAAAAGGCCTGATTCTTCTCTGCTTTCCACTGTGCATTGTTATTTACATCTGCATATGGTAACTGTCAACTGCAGCCCTTCTGATTCTCACATCTTCTTGTGGATGTGAACAGCTGTGTGCTCTTGAGCACACAGGTGAAAAAAATTCAATGTGCAAACACATTTTGGTACACAAGTTCTCAGTTTTCATAATTATTCTTTCTCTACATTAACCAGAAGTCTGTTTTGATCGGTGGTTTTTTTTTGTGTGTGGTTTTTTTTGTTTGGTTGGGTTTTGGGTTTTTTTTTTTTTTTCTTTCTTTTTTTCCCCCCTGACGTACAAGTGCCATAGCTTCAGTCAGCCTCCTGGCTGAAAGTCAGCCTTTGGTTTTTTGTCTAGCTCTAGGGAAGATGATGAATTGAGAATTTAAAATACCTCTTCATAGAAGGGCCCAAGAGCACAAGAGTCACCACTCAATCTGTCAAGCTCAGAATTGAAACCCAAAGCTCTGGAGGGAATTGTCAAATCTGCAGCTGCTGTAAATCCTCCTGGCTTCGTTGAACACTGACAATTTACATTAGCAGAGAATCCAACACAAAATTTGAAAAGTGTCCAGGATGGACCTATATGTGTTTATTTGTGCAGTTAGAACACTTAGAGAAGGGTGAACCTTTGAGTCCCTGGAGATGATAGACACCTCCTACAGATCAGATCATGAACATCAAGAATAACATGTCAGCTTCTGTATGGACATCAGTACCCAACACAGAGCGCACACTCCTGCCGAGTAGTGTGCGCATCCTCTTCTACAAGCATTGCCAGTGACAACAAATAGACTCTGGTTCTTTCTTTGAATGAGCCCTAACTCGGATGAGGTGACAGGGAACTCCCCAGGTAGCTTATAGGTGCTTTGTATAATACTCCCTTTTATATATTCCATGTTATCTTTTACTTGCAGCGAGTATCTCCTTAGCCATAGCAAGGCAGACCAGGAGGATGCAGGTGAGCAGAGAAGTTATCTTGCTACCTCAAGCAGATTTTAAGTCTTTCATCTTTTCTACCCAAACACTTGTCTGACAAGCCCTCAGTGACCTCCTTGGCAAACAATTATGTTGTCTAATTGATCACAGAGTTAAAATACTTATCAAAATTTCTCATTTAAATCTACCTGTGCTTAATTTCACAATGTAAGTTTTTGCATGCATCACCTATGTCTGTCTCAGACATCTCCTCCTCCTGGCTTTAGTTTTTTTCCACTCTCTATTATTCATATCCTGGTCTCCCTCCTAAACCTTGCAGGAAATTAAAATTGGCCATTTAAGATGCACTATAAAAATAGGACCACTCCTTCCTGCTAAGAGGACACATGGTTTATTGTTTTCCAAGCTCTGCTGTGTCAGCAGCTCCAACCAGCAATTATAAAAATGAAGCCGCCAAGGTTGGTAAAAGTCACTTTCTTATTAGCGTCTAATTATCTACCAGTAGATCTGGGTCCAGTCTTCAGTGCCATTGCACACATCTGATATTGGCTGTGGCAAGTGGAAAATTTATGATTTCATTTTTAAGGAGTCTTGTGAATAGAAATGGAGAAAGAGTTGGAAAACACAAGGAAAGCAATTAAAAACCTGATGCAAACTTTTTGTATTGCCAGAACCCATCCCCTTCAATTCATTTCACTCCCCAGATCATCCATTATGTCTAACAGACTCACTTTTCATACAAGCTGCACGTGTCCCACTAGCGTAAGCCCCCTGAACCGAGAGTGCTTTTGAGCATGGAGCTATACCACATGTTTCCTTCATCAGTAGCAGTGGAATCAGTGAGGAAGTGATCAGACTGTTTTCCTAACAGCATCTCCCAAAATACAACTACAACCTGACATATCTGTTATCTCTGAAGAAGACAGACCAATTCAGCACATGGGGGATGTGGCTCTTCACACAACAGGTAACTGTCCTATGTGATTCCCTGCCAAAGCATGTTTTGAATGAAAAAAGTTTACACAGGCTCAATGGAAGTAATTTTCTTGGGAAAAAGATTCATTGAGGGTTACTAATTAGACTATCCACAGAAGGCTCATGAGACCTTCTCAGTGAGAATAGTTGAATGTTGAAAGGCTACCTTGGGGAGAATATCATGTATGTTTGCCTTGTTCCTGATCTTCCCTGAGTATGCACTTGGACACCATTAGAGATGGAGTATTGGGCCGGAGGGACCCTTGGCATGTCCTCAGCACAGCCACTTTTATGTTTTTAAAATTACGATATACTTAAGGAGAGACTAGATGCAGTGGCCACGTTTCAGGTGTCTATCATCCTCCTCTTTGGCCCAACACTGATCTACAGCCTAAGCCTCACATCTGAAAAGCAAACACCATTCTTGACAATTTGGTTCCAGAAGCAAGGCAGATGACAAGACCAATGGTATACAGTTTTTAAGGTCTTACAGCCTTGGAGCCCTAACCTTCAAAACAGTATGTTTCTAGGCAGCTACATCAGGACACCATTCACACAACAATACTAACTTTGAGCCGTACCTCAGGGTCTGAACCTCCTCTGACTTCCTCCTTCCTGAAATCAAACTCTGCACAGCGTTGCAAAGCAATGTTCTTACCTCCCTTCCTCCCCATTCCGTTTCTCTATTCATGCTCTTCTGACCTCCTCATGTTTATAAGCCCTAAGATACTCCGTTTTATTGGAGCTGATCTTCAGGGCAAGGCAAGAAAACTACAGAAAAGAAAGTGAACAGACATTTGAAATCCGTTGCTTTTACCCTTGTAATATGCAGATATCATAGCTTTTCTAGCCAAAGCGGCAAACGCCTGTCTTCCTCTTCTAACATGTTCAAGCCCTTTTGTTAATCCACAGACCCACTTCATGCTTCCTGTTACAAGTGCATGGTTAACGAGAGAGAGGCAAGCTTTCACTGTCATTAAACCATTTTTCAATTTTATACTCAGCCAGGATTAGCTGGAGAGGCCCTGCTTGCCTGAAAACCCAGCCCACAGACAGATGTCTCCCTTCGAAGAAAGTCCTTGCTCTGAAGACAGACACTTTTCCCTTGGAAACCATGACACTGGCCATCACAGTGTGTGAAGGAGGATGGAGCACAAGAAAAAGGACTTCCTCTTGTTTTCCACACTCCCATGGCAACCCTCTCCACACCTGTAGACCTTAGAAAGGTCAATCAAAGTTATCCTAAGATTTGCTTCTGTATACCCACAAAGGTTTAAAAATAAGAACCTACTCCCTCACCAGTTTTCTGTGAAGACCCTAACCTGCCTGAGGAACAAGCTCTGGGCGAGGCCAAGGTAGTTCTGCTCCGTCAGCCTCAGCCAACAGATCCTGCCAGCAGGAAAATCTTTTTAACTTGCTTTTCCTCCTTCCTGCCAGCCCACGCTCGCCTGTGAAGAACAGAGTTCACTTAATAACCTTGTCTGAGATGGCCTTTTCTCTGTTTTGTTTCATTTCCCATTCCTCCAAGAGAACGTGAAGGGGTGAGTGTTAGGAACTTGTCTTCTATAAGGCGTTGTGAACCCTCTCACACACCTTCCCCCGCACAAGGGATCCACTCCGTGCCTCAGCATTCGAGTGCTGAGGTGGCGTACAGAAAACTGCAAACACACTGGTTTGTACCAAGAATCTGTGTGAGAATAGGCCTGGGAGGTCCTTCCTGGTTCCAGTTTCCTCCCAGCCTGATAGAGCAGTGGTTTTCAAATAGGACTAATTTGATCACCAGGGTATCACCACATAAGGGAACAACTCCAAATTCAGCATGAAAACACAGCAGCAGTTTCATTTCCCTCTGGCATGCTTACTCAACCGGAGCTGGGAAACCCTGTCTCAGAAACCAGAATGACAGAACAGGGGCACCTCTGCACTAGCAGGTTGATGAGCTTTGTTGGTAGCCTGCATTGGATGTACTTTCTCCTAGTTTTCCTCCACTGAGGGGTATCAGAAAGCCAGTTCTTCAAACAGGGAAAGAAGGAAAGCTTCACAGAGGGTGTCAGAGCACCCTGCCTATCTCCATACGCACACTCATTTTCCTTAAGGCCCATTTCTGTCACTTAAGTCCAGCAACACCTCATTCTGTTAATGGCTCTGTAGTTTTAGATAGTTCACCGGGGAAAAAAGGGACTAATCCTTTAAAAGTTGATTAAAAGCCTTGTAAAGGGACTTTGAACCAAGTCCTTAGCCCACCTTCAATCAGTACTCACTAAGTGATGCCATGCTGGCGGACCACTGTGGAGCTCTCTCCAATTCCTTCATGGATTTAACACTTTCAGATCATGACTCAAGAATAAAAATTAAGTATTAAAAAAATCAATTATTAAAGTAGATAGTGAATCACCATGGTTACAGGTAAATTAGAGTATGTTGCTTCAAAGGTCAATGCAGAGTACTCAAAACTATGAATAACTTAAGCAATTCTTTTACTTACTTACTTACCAACTTGAGGCGGGAAATCTGAGAAGGTCTTTTTTTTTGTTCATATGAACATTTCAACAGGATGGACATATAAATTATTGAGCTAAATAATAACAGAGCACAGAGACACTTCTCATGTTTAGAATCATAGAATCATTAAGGTTG
>NW_009210768.1:0-15846 GCF_000690835.1 Fulmarus glacialis
TGAAAGCGAGAAAGGAAAAACAGACCCAGAAAATGAGACATTAGTGTTAACTGCCCTCGGAAAGAGAACAATGATTATTATTACAAGAGACGTGAGGGGAAGACCTGGTTTTACCTTGGCTATTATATGCATTAAGTAACACGTTGAAAAATGTGACTTTCACCCTCTCGTGTACTTGTGCAGGCCCTTCCCTTTTTTTAAAGACCACTGATTCAGTCGTACTGAATCTGTTCATAATAATTCACAATAATCATAATGGTTCCATCATCTTATTTGTCATGTATTTAATTAGCGTCCATTATCAGGGCATCTAAGGAGCCCCCAATATTCATTTCTCATCGTAGCAGTTTGATGAGAGATGGAAGTGCTACCATCCCCATGTCACAGATAGGAAGGTAAAGCACAGGCAAATTAAATGCCATGTCTGTAGTCGCACAATATGAGGGCAGGTCAAAGATCATAGGATATCACCCCAAACCCTGTACAAAAATCCTCTAGTACTCTGTTTATGGTTCTACGCATACAACGGAGTTTAATATGTTTATTCTTGAAAGACAAATGTAACTCTAAAGCCAAAAACCTTTCAGAATACATTCATTTTTTAATTTCATTTCTAAGTTGTTGGTGTAATCCAAGTTCAGTGCATGACCTCAGGTCATGTCCATCAACATAATGATGGACAGAGAACTTGCATGTAGAATCACCTGAATTTTCTTTTCTTTCTTTTCCTTCTCTTGTCCAGTTGTTGAACACAAAGCAATTTCTCATCAGGTATCACCAAACTATCTCCTCTTAAACCAGCCTGTTTGAAGTTTTTGGTACAGCCAAGAAACCACGTACCTTCACAAGTATTTTAAGTGTGTCTGCAGGCAGCCAAACCAGTAAGCCTGCAGCTGAAATTGCTAAAAAAAAACAAAGGCAAGTTTAGTTCACTATTATCTTTGTCCGTACGGTAGTGTGAAGGCATGGGTGAAGGACCACTCGTGTCTTGAGAGGCTAATGCCGAGTACGAATAGGGTACTAGATGACTAAAAACTAAAGAACTGTTTTTAAGAAAAAATTAAAACTCTTTTTCAGCATTGTAATACTGTTCCTCCCTCTTTTATAATCTACTGTAAAAATCTAAACATAATCAGTGGATCCCACAGGGCATGGCATGAATAACTTAAAAGGCGTGAGTATTAATTATAATAGCTATAATATATTACTATATATTATATAACTATTATAATAACTATAGGCATGGGTAACTTAAAAGTATGTGATGTAAGTGTGATATGATCTTATATTCTTCCCTACTAATCCACTTTAGATCACTGCTTTGGGTTAGGTGGAGGTTTGGTTTGATAATTTTTATATTATCTGATCTTAAAGTTTTATTTTGCTTAGAAAAATTGAAATAGTTGGTTATTGGCGATTCTATAAATAAAGCATCCTATGAACGTAGCGGAGGAGTTAAGGAAATTCAAGTCTTCAGTGTTGCTGGGGAGATATCCATCTTCTCTCATTATGTTTATAAAGGCACAGCTATTTTATCTTCTAATGTTTAGGCTTAGAGTAAGTACATAGTTGTCAAGCACTGAGAGTGACTTACATGGGAAAGAGAGAAACTAAAAACTAAAACGAGGGATAGTTGAAAGATATGCACCAATGGGGCTAAAGACAGATTATTATAATTCCAGAGAGGCACCTTGTTTTGCTCATTCTTAACTGACACTGAGGTGTGGGAACTGGAACAATACCTAAGTATTAGGACAGTATCTGGAATTTACGTACAAAATAGCTATCAGATCATAGTACGAAAGAAATATCAGGGCTGTGTGTTGTATATGCTATGCTGACATTTGAATGTGATCATTGACTCTGTGAAAATTTCGCAGTGGAAAGCAGGACATATTTTCCTCTCTTTCTTTTGTGGTTGTTACTTTATTATTGTCAGCTGTTGCTAATTATCAGATATCTACGTAACTTGTTCCAATATGTGCAACCTAATTTAAGGAATGAGGGATACACTTGCAGTAATTACAGCATAAACTATGAACAAACTACAGATTCCAGAATAGCTGTAATGTGTAACACTGAATGATTGCTTTAAAACATCACTGCTTCCAGGTTTCAGCAGTATAATTGAACTCGAATGCCACAGGGTGCAAACATTGATTACTCCCCTCCACCCCCTCAGCTTTCTGCCTTGTAGACCATTAATTAGACATCTCAAGAGAAGAAGTTTTATGATTCAATCTCTGCGCTCCTAAAAAAAACACACACACAAAACCAACACAAACTATTCTGTAGGAAGTTAAGGAACAGGAAATGGCATCTGTTCTTCTGTAGATGTGAAAGAATATGTGGATGAGTATAGGACTGAGCTTAGAAGTGAGCTTCAGCATTATTGGAACGAAACAGCTGCGACTATAACACAATACCATTTTCATGACAACCAAAATACTGCTTACTAAGTCTGGATTTATGATGAACATACCATATTCCCTGGTTCTTCCTCAAGTATTTGTTCAGTAATTATCTTAATTAACATCCAGTAAATACCATCTTTTTATCCTGGCTGCTGTCAAACTGGCTGCAGTTTCTTTCAAGAGCCTAAAGAATGAACTTAGCCAGAACTCGGTCCTTTCTGATAGCTGAACAGAGCGCCGAAAAAATGCCAATATCCTGATACAGACTGCAGTTTGAGAATTGTTATATCTTTCTTTCCTGCCTTTGATTACTATACTTAGCTTCCTCTTGCTTTGCTACTGCTGATGATTGTTTTAATTCATTGACCAAAGACAAGGCATTTAGGCTAGGGCAGGTGGAACCATCAGCAAGCACCATGGCTGAATCCAGACCACAGGCTTTAAAAACCATCCGTGATACAACCTGCTGATGGATATGTTTAATGCCTTTATTCTTCTAGTATGAATTAGCTCCTATAACTCCATGATTTTGTAATCCACTTTCAAAACACACAAATACTGATGAAGCTGTGTTTTTGTGATAGTAAAGTCTAAAGGAGGTGTCCGACTCAGAGGTTAGACATAAAGAAGAAATCTCCACTCCTTGAAGGCTTTCACTTTAAATACTAGTTTTTCAAGGGCTTATGTCTGCAGTCTCACAGGTGTCAAGGAGAATACGTTCTTCAGTAAAAAGTATCTAGGCCTATGTTTCAAAGCCTTTGAAACACATCCGTCTGCAGGAGAAAAGAGCACCTTGTCACCATGGCATAAGCATGAGGAAGTCAGTGAGTCATCAGAGACAGCTAACGATTTCACCATTCCTCTACCATGACAAAGTTAGTAATGCGTTTGTTTGTATACCTCCCTACTCATTCCATGCAGAATAAAATCACAAAGTACAAATACGACTTCCCCTCTCCAAAGACACGAAGGATAGCTATCCAACAAATATTCACATCTCGCTGTATTATCTACACCAGAACTGGCTATTTTATCTATCAAAGCACCTGTGGCACTAGATAAAGTTTCCTGGATTATTTCAAGCTTTCTTCCAGTTTGACCCAGACCAGAAAGACAGATCATCATCAGCACAACCATAAGGCTCCTTCCTTCCACATCCAAAGTAAAGCATTCTTCCATAGGATCAGCACAGCCATTCCAGGTTAAGTAGTGGTAGCATTAGTTCCTGTCACAGTTTTCAGTTTGTTCAAGAGCTCTTCAAAATGGCAAAGACCCCTGAAGCACTCTCAGAGTCATCCAGGAGGTGTCATGGAATCCATTTCACGTCTTACACTTGGTACTGCATAGTAAGGTCTATCTATGGACAGAAGAATTTTAGATCTACTGAGCACTTTTTCTGCCTCACATTTCAGAAGGAAGCATGTAGCATGGATCTCAAGTTCTAAGCATGTGATTTGGGAGTATTTTTAGTACTAGTTTTTAGCAGTCAACGAAGTCAGATTACAGTCAGATTTCATTTTAAAGGACAAGGAATCGAACTGATTAGGTCTTTTTGAATGAAGAAATATTATTCATACACCTGCAACTGTGCCATAGGCCAGACTGATTTCATTTCTGGACAGGTTGCCAGAAAAGTGTAAGGATGCATTTAAAGCCATTTTTCTAGAAAGACAACTCATGACTAGCTCAATTTCAGGTGCTGCTAAAGTAAGAGTGTTTAGTATGGCAGCAAGGATGGTGACCAAAAGATTGTCTGCATACACTTCATCTTGAGAAATCTAAATAATAATCAAGGGTTTTCCTTTCAATGAACATAACATCAGACAGCCCCAAAATGAAACCTCAACATGTTCATCACAAAATCAGTTGAGCACTTAAGGAAAGTATCTTAATTTCAGCAGAGGAAATCTACTTCTTCCTCTTCAGTCACTTCCCATGTTCTTGGACTACCCTTGAAGATTGGAATTATTTTTTTCTATCCCTCTCTGCCATGCCCACTCACCTCCAGGCCTTTCATTTTTCTAAGAAATATCAGCCTGATTTGCAGAAAATATGTAAGTATTAAAAATGTTTTAGGAATAATATACTTCACAGTTTCTTTCTCTGCCTAATCTCTACCCACATCTTTTCCCTCAGCCTGCTTCCAGGATGTTCATAAAATCATTGCCACCCTTAGCAACACATCTTTGGAGGCAAAGTCTTCATATGTAAAACTTGCTTTGTGAATTAGCTAATTCAGAAGAAATTAGCACACACAGCCTCTACAGCAAATAGGTATGTTTTCCAGTTATTTTCTTCATTGCAACTAAAGTCAAACTTGGTTCTTTCAGGAAAAGAATTGATGGCAGCAATTCTGAACTCAAGAGCAGAAATACCCAAACTGCTAAGTTTGAACCATCCTTCTCCATCAGTCAGGTTGTGCCTTTCATTATTTATACACATGACATCATTTCCTAATACGATAGAGAAGACTTCAGCTCACACTGTTTAGAGCATGGAAGAAATCAGTATCTCTGCCAAAGTAGTCACAGATTTAATCCTTGAGTGTGGACTCCACCACAGATTTCATCAGGGAGCACCAATTGCTGATCTATTACCTACCTGTAAATATCCATATGAATGTGTACATGGTGAGGGTGATAACCTGGACTAACCTGGGTAAGTGTTGGACCCACTGTCAATAGTCACACACTCAAACTCATATAAATATATAATCTGGATGATATATCAGGTTCACATATCATTTCGACTTCCCAGAAGGATCCCGGTGGAGTCAGGGTAACACTGTATATTCTAAATAGCCAGCAAGAAGCAAACCCAAACTTTTCTGTCAATTGCGTTTTAACAGTTTCTTTCACGAATTTCTCAGTATAAGCCAAGATAGTGGAATTTTAAAAAACCTGTCACCATATGTGCCCATACCATGTCTATTGCTTCATCATTTTGAAAAAAAGTGGTGGGTGTTTTTGTATTCCTTCAAAGATAAATGAAATCCCAGCATGTTGCCAGGTCCCCCCCATGTACTATTTTTCATGCAGTCACACTTACAACGGAGGTCTGTCCCGAATGAATTTTGAATTCATTCAGTTTGATTTTTATGTTAATACTTCATTCACTTCTTGAATCTTTTTTCCCCAAGATTACACTTGTTTTGTGGAAGAAACCAACAAATGCCCTTTGGGCATAAAGAGAACATGACTATACTTTCATAGAGGAAAAGCTTCATGGCTCCTTAAGACTCTCTGATAACCCAGGCTTAGATGTGGAACTAGAAAGCGCAAGCCTCTCCCATGTGATGGGGTCCTATCGTCTGGATTCTGGGAAGAGAAGGAATTGTATCTGGAAAGATTTGTGAAATCATAAGAGGATATAAAACATCCTCTATTTTCCAGCTGAAAGACTTTCTGAGGGGGTCACAGACCCTATCAGTACAATCTATGATGTTGATTTGGCTTCTGCAATTGATTTTATGTCTCAACCTACAAAGACTCAAGCAACAGTAACTACTAGGAAATGAAATACTAGGAATACTGTTAAAAACCTCCACTCCCACAATTATCAATCATTATTCCTTGATAGGAGCTTTAAGGCCAGATGCTCAGTCTGGCAAAGCAGACTTTAATCCATTAAATCACTTTGGCTTTCACCTCCAGAAAAGGCCTCCAGCAGTAAGGTCTTTTTGTTCAGATACTCAAAGAAAGTTTATCACTTTAGAGTAAACGTAATTTTCTGAGCTACTCGGTATAGTTGGGTTCTACAGAGCCCATAGTCTTCTCCCAGGGCGCAGACACCGGGTCTCTGGGCAGGGAAGGAGCTGTGCAGTGGTCTGCATTGCTCCGTCTGCCCCTCGGTATGGGGTGGAAGCCTGGCTATCGCGTACACAGCTGGGAGGCCTCTGCAGCAAAAGTGGGGTCCTTCTACACATGATGTTTTGAAGAATTACAGTTACTGCGGGGCAAAGTCTTCTTTTTCTGCCCATTTAGCAGAAGCAATCTCCAAAGTGAATACACTAACTCTCTGAGAAGCTGATTTTAATCACTCGTGAGTCACTCATATCTATGAACTAAATTTTCCTACTTTACAGCATTTATTTTGATTGCATTTTGTAATGACAGTTATAGTCCCAGTTACAAACATTAGTTTATGGTATAGCTTGATGTTGCGTTATTAATGAACTATCAAAAAGGCAGTGTTACTTATAATGATGACATTTAGCAACTCACTAAAATATCTAGAGAAGAAATAAGTGAGAACTTCAGAGAGTTGTTTCTTTTTCTTTTGTAGAAACAGAAAAGGACCTCGGATGGGCAAAGTGAATTTTTAAAAATATTTCTTCTTTTTCCATTATCTTTTATTCCATCATTCATGAATTTTAATTTTATATTATTTTCCATGACATTAAAATACCTTAAACACACACTTGACAGCATGTGGATTGTCTTTTGGGAACACTGCCCATCATATTCTCCTCATTTCATGGCAACATTCAAGCAATTAGGGTTTTAATGAGGCTGAAAATTCATAGCCCAAATAATGTAATGAGTCTGACTATCTTCCAGAGCAACTGTGGCACTAATGCAGGAATGAAATGCTTGAATTCATAACTGTGTTGTTGGGCAGCAGCAGTATTCCTGACTTAAGTGAGGTGTAAGCCCATACTTAACGTTTGCTGATTTTGGAGGATTTATTGTACTATTTCTTTGCCTGTGTGAAAAGTACAAGTACGATATTTCTGTTTTCTCACGTCACGTTCTGCTGTCTCAATGTACTTATTCATATCCACGAATTATTCAAATGAGAGCTGATCCATTACTTATTTTCAGTTTTAAAATACCACTTAGAATTGCACAACATTTCTCAAATGGGAGGCAAGGTAGCATCTGTTGCTTAACAGAATATGAAAGATTAAACTGCATCAGTACCATAGTCTGAACTGTGCTGATGGCTGTCAGGTCTTCTCAGGACTTCTAATTCTGTATCTGCAATAAATGAGAACCTTTTGTTTCCTTTTCTTTTCAGAAAGGTCTTGCATCCTGATAATTTTTTTTTTTCCCCCAAAGTGACTTCATACATATTATTTATCCAACTGTGGAATAAACATTCATCCTCAAAAATAAAGAATTAATTAGTTTGGGGCAATTGCCAGATACCAGCAGCATACATTCCAGAGTCACAGTAGCAAGAATTCTATGAAAATTATCCTACTATTTAGGTAACCATAGCACAGTTGTGTTAAGTTGTTCTGCAAAAAGATGCTGGCTAGCTGCCAGCGCAACCAGCATTTGTCAAAGCTGAGAAAGTAACTTCATGAACTCTTCATTATTTTTGTGAAAAAAAACAACCAAACAAACACCAAAAAATGCTAAAACAAATGTAAAGCAAAAGTAAATGGCAGGTTTTAAAATAGTCACATGGGTTGCATTCTGAATTTTCCTCAGAGCTCCCTGAAATAAAAAAAAGATCCTTTCTTTGAATAGTGGTTCTCCATTTCATGTTGTCCTGGTTTCAGCTGGGATAGAGTTAATTTTCTTCCTAGTAGCTGGTATAGAGCTGGGTTTTGGATTTAGTATGAGAAGAATGTTGGTAACACACTGATGTTTTAGTTGTCGCTAAGTAGTGTTTAATCCTCGTCAAGCACTTTTCAGCTTCCCATGCTCTGCCAGGTGCACAAGAAGCTGGGAGGGAGCATAGCCAGGACAGCTGACCCAACTGACCAAAGGGATATTCCATACCATATGACGTCATGCTCAGCATATAAAGCTGGGCGAAGAAGAAGGAAGGGGGGGGATGTTTGGAATGATGATGTTTGTCTTCCCAAGTCACCCTTACGCATGATGGAGCCCTGCTTTCCTGGAGATGGCTGAACACCTGCCTGCCCATGGGAAGGAGTGAATGAATTCCTTGTTTTGCTTCGCTTGCGTGCGCAGCTTTTGCTTTCCCTATTAAACTGTCTTTATCTCAACCCACGAGTTTTCTCACTTTTCCCCTTCCGATTCTCTCCCCCATCCCACCGGAGGGGAGTGAGCGAGTGGCTGGGTGGTGCTTAGTTGCTGGCTGGGGCTAAACCACAACACATATTTACATTATTTGTTTTAGAATTTAACTATAAACACCAAAAAATTAAATTTGCTAATTCAGTAGCTTTAAAAATGGTAAATTAATCTTACTTTGTATGACTAAGAGAAAAATTAGAAAAAGAATGATTCTTAAACATATTGGATATCTACATCATTGCAGAAAATTAAACAACCTAGGCCAAATTCATCCTTATAGGAGCTCAACAGAACAGAAATGAACAATGAACTAATTAATCTTCTTGAGTTTAACAGATAATTCAGTACAAATTAATATTACACTTTAAATATTAACTTCAGGTCCTTAGTCATTTACAGTTTTGGTGTATCTTTTCATAGCAATATAATTAGCATAGCTATGTAGAGTTACATAGTAAATTTAGAAGTTTGATTACAAAATATATTTTTAGTCCAGTTTATATGTTTCCGAAGAAACATAAATAATCCTTTAAAAGGGCAAGGCACTTAAAAAGTTTGTACTTTTAAAAAGTTTCTACTTTTTAAAAGCCTTTTGGAAGAATATTATACGTGCTTCAGTATTAATCTTTGTGAAGAACAAGCTTGGGCTCCTAACACAAGGATAAATTCCTTATACATACTTGCTGAAGATGTACTAATCCTAACCCTCAGTCCAGTTTTAGCCTTGCAGCATACCTAATTCCAAGAACCAGCCCATGAATTCAATACAGAATTAAATTCCTCTGCTATCTGGCATCTTGTAGAAGCAGACTCCTAACACAAGCGTTCTCCTTGGTGCCACCTGGATCCCAAGAACTGGATGATGAACTGTGCATCAGAAAGGGTCACTCTCAGCCTTTTTTGAACTGTAACTCAGCATTGTTTTCTTAGCTCCATCAGTGATCTTGAATTTACCTTTTACAAGACCCTTGCCTTGGCATAGCATTGGCTGAGAAGCCACTCACATTGCAGAAACAGTATGGCAAGGAAATGTTAGGAGTCATGCTTCAAAACTTACTTTATCATCCCTTTTCAAATTAAATATGTGTTTTACCTAATTATTCTATGGTTCTAATGTTCTAACATGTATATTTAGCCTTGTCTTAATAGTCCTTCCAGGTAAATCATAGAATCATAGAATCATTAAGGTTGGAAAAGACCTCTAAGATCGTCGAGTCCAACCATCAACCCAACACCACCATGCCCACTAAACCATGTCCCTAAGCGCCTCATCTACACGTCTTTCAAATACTTCCAGGGATGGTGACTCGACCACTTCCCTGGGCAGCCTGTTCCAAGGCCTGACCACTCTTTCAGTAAAGAAATATTTCCTAATGTCCAGTCTAAACCTCCCTTGGCACAACATGAGGCCATTTCCTCTCATCCTTAGTGATGCAAATTACCTATTCTTCATTATTATCTAAAGCTTAGTTTAATCCAACTTTTTAAACTCAGTAACATTTATTTTACTTATTGCTGTACATGTCTGTCCAGCTATAAATCTAACATGAACCTTAAATACAGCTTTGCATCATGAGGCCATAGCAGCATTGTAGCTAACTTAGCAGGGAAAGCACTATTTCACGTTGTCCAAAACGTGGAAACCTGCTGTTTTTATCAAAGAATGGTGGGATTGTGACCTCCATGTTTCTTCTAGTCCTCCTGCTCTGAGTGTGGCTGACCTCAAAGTTAGGTCAAGTTGCTCAGGGCTTTGTTCAGCTGGGTTTTGAAACTCTCCAAGGCAGGGATTGTGCAGGTTTGCCGGGTGACCCTTTCCAGTGTTCAACCACTTGTAAAAGTTTTGCCCTGTATCCAATTAGGATTTCCCTTGCTGCAGCTTGTGACTGTTCCCTCTCATCCTTTTTGTTGTGCACCTCAGAGGCAACTCTCATGCTATCAGACAGCTCCACTCAGGTAATGGAAGACAGCAGTTAGACTCCTCCTTGGACTTCTCATCTCCAGGCTACACAAGGAGAGCTCCCTCTGCTCTTGTTGCTTATTATGTTCTAATCATCAGCTCCCTAATCATCTTAATGATCTTGCACTGGCGCCTCTGCAGCTGGACTGTCTTATAGCAGGGGTCCCAATGCTGTACCTAGATATGACCTGGGGGAGAAAATCACTGCCATTGCCTGCTGGCTATGCTACCGCTCATGCACCTAGGGTGTTGTTAATCTTCATGGCTGCCAGGCTGTCCTGCTCACTTTTGGCTTGTTGTCTGCCAAGGTCTTTGCTGCAGAGCTGCTATCCAGCCACTTGGATCCCATCCTGTACCCATGCCTGGGCTTATCCATCCCAAGTGCAGGGCTTTGCATTTGTCTGCGTTGAAACCCATGAGGCTCCTGTTGGCCTGGTCCTCCAGGCTGCAGAGCAGATCAGTGCCGTAGGTGCTGAAACCCTAACCCTAACCCTAGCTGTGGCACGGGAGCCTCTCTCAACACAGCAAATCAAGTCTTTACTGGTTATTCTCTCAAACCTGATCGTATTTTTTTGTAGCTTTTTACAGCACAACGTAGTATGGTAAAGAAATAAACATTAGTCACGGTACAAAAATCAGCTCAATTTGTTCTTTTTTTAACTAAACCATTAATTTTTATTTCATTCAGAAGAAGTCCAAACCATAGGTAGAATGTAGTATTGGTCTTAATATCAGCCTTGGTGCAACTTCCCAGCCAGCCTGTGAACTTCATATACTAAAAGAGTCTCTCAGGTTGTAGAACCATAACCACCTTCTGCACCATTGCCTTATGTCTGTCGCGTGGCCCTTGGTTTTTCCATAAAGTAAATACAGCACAAGAGTCTATTTGAATTACTCTCCAAAACTTAGATGTATATTTCACTATGCAGTGAATCTTTGCACTTTACATTTACCCTATTATTTATATTGTCTGAAACTGAATTTCTAATATTAACCTTTTAGTTTATCTTTGAAAAGCTCTCTTAAAATATGCTATTCTTTTTATAGTTGCTTTCCAAAATAAGCTTCTTACAGACATTTGCTATCTAAATCTAATCAATTAAATTGATTCTTCTTTTGTACTAAAGGAAGACAGATAGAGTGAGAAATGCAAATACTAACACATATCGCATATCCATCAAAGGCTTTTTTTCCCAGTATGCTTTCTGGGAAATTGCATCTGCAGTGCAAATGAAAAATAGTAAAAGTAGTTCTACTAAACAAGTATAAGATATACAGGTTTCTTTAACTCTTATTTTTTGATGTTTAAAACATTTCTAAATACCCCTTACCCTTTGAGGAGAGAAACCTTTGAAACATAAATATCTCTTTTCAGAGCTGCAACTAATTGTGTTCTATGTCTTTAATCCTTTTTCTTTCTTGTTGTCAATGGAATGCATATACTTTATTTACAATCACACTGGAAGTAATACTTTCATGATCTGTTTGTCATATTGAGGAATAAATTAGACATGTAAAAAAGGCATTGAAATAAAAAGGCACAGCTTCTATTTTATAAAAATAATTTTTACTGCAGAGTTTAGGATTGCAGAAGTTATTTAGCTAAATATGTGGAACTATGACTACAGAAAAAAATTCTATCTTTTAAAAATTATTTGCTCAGATAAAACTAAAGTTTAAAAATTACTAGAGTTAACCTATGATGTGGTGGTGGTTTATGTTGCCACTGCTCCTTACCATGGTTATTGCACGGAAGTGAATTCTTAGACCAGTGTTGCACTCAAAAACTTGTTATGGGCAGGAAAGAAAACACACCTTGTATGGGAAGCCAAGAATGTATTGTTAGTCTAATGAAAATCTTAAGACTAATTACAATACAACAGACAGTTATTTAGATTAGTCTAGTCATAATAATACTACCTGCCACAGTACAAATTGTCTGATTAATACAGAAAGACATTAATAAAAGAGTAAAAACTGTTGTACAAAACCTTCCTAGTATCTCCCTCTGCTTTTGGCCTGTCCCTTAGACTTCCATTTTTAGTCCTGTATTTGATGGCATCAGTATTGCTAGAGAAGAAGATGGGAGTTGCAGCAAGCTATCAGCGTCACATGCCCTTTGCCAGGAGAAGTGTGATATTCGTGATGGAGTTTCTTCCACTTCTTTGCTGGAAGGAGAAGTATGATGTTCGTGGCTTCTTCCTCCCCACTCTGAGGACCCCCACTTGGGGCTATTTTTCCAACATGCTCTTACACCTTGCTCTTGCTTCATTGGTCTGCAACTCCATTTTACATCCACATTTACTGTATATAGTGTGTATTACATCTGCTTGAGGCTCTTTCAGCTCTTTCGGTTTTGCTCTGCTCCCAGCCTGCACTTCTTTACCAAGCACTGGTGAGCTCTTCACAGCACTGGGGTCCCCAGTGGCATCCCGAGCCCCCTCTTTTCAGCCTCTGCTCCTGCTCCTCCACCCTGCATCCTGTGCCCCCGCTTGCAAAGCCTCTGCTACCACACCACACCGGTGCTCCTCTGCACTACACTGTTCTTTGAGGGTCACAAATACATCATTATACACAGGATAACTACTTGCTACTATCTGTAGAAAAATTATGGTTTGATACTAGGTGGTAGCCACCTGGTCATTAGAAAAACTGCTGTTGCAGCTAAACAAATCCAGACAAAGCTCCATGTAGGCAAAGACAAGTTTAGATGAAACCCGACAAGACCTGAGCCCTTGCACAGTTAGTGTGAAACCTGGGGCCTGTTCCCAGCAATAGCAGTATTGGGCTGCTGGGCTACATGAGAACCTTCTTTCGTATCCATATCTCGGCCATTATTTTTTCGTTTACATTATTTTATTCCTGGGGAGTTGGCCTGACTGTCTGTAAGACCCTTCTTCTCTGATAATCTCACATGCCTTTTCCAAACAGAACAGCCTCCGCACGCAGCCGCCGCTTGCCTCTTTCAAGGCAGCTTGATGTTGCAACACAGTCCTGCAACGCGAGGTGTGGATTTGAACTTCCAGACTCAGGAAGGAAAGGGCTCTGTCTCAGTGCTCAGATCATTGCGCCTGTAAGCAGAAGACAGGAGGGAAGGATGCTCTTCATGGTTTACAGGAAAAGAGTGAATCTTACTCTGTTTCTAAAAGAATAAATATTCTAGGATAGTGAGTTGACTTGCAGCTAAATTCATCTGTCATGGAGAGCGGTGGGATCTCAAACATAACCTTGTTTTCAGTTTCTTAGAGGCTAATTCTAAATAGCTGTCTTTTCCAGGTGTCTATATGTATATATGCTCCATTTAAGAAGTGTGGACTTCCAACATAGGCTTTAAAATTCTTCTTAGAGGGAGAATCCTATAATATGGACACTTCACGATTTAACTTGTAGGTACCAAAGTCCTTTTCTGGACTTGGTACTTCAAATTCTGTCCTGAATAAAGTAATGCAATAAATGTGAAACAACTAGATCACGGCAGAGAGCTGAAGAATAGTTGGCATACGGTTATTATTAGTAGTTCTCTGGATTCCCTTTGTGCTCTTCACTGTCTTAACACTGGAATTGTTCCTGCCTCAAAGAGTTTAAATTAGGCTAAGGTTCAACATGTGGATTTTAAAGATAACTGCAGAGGATGGGCAACAGAGAGCACACAGAAAACAAATAATGCCAGATAATTGCTTCTATTGATAAAATCAGTGAATGGAGACAATGCAATGTAATACATCTAGATTTTACTAAAGGATTTGATATAATTTCTCACCAAATGATGTGTTGATTAAAAATTAGCACTATACAAAATGAATGCAGCACATGCTAAAAAGATTATGACTCAGAAAGTAATTCTAAAGAGCATTTATAATGGCCTATTGCGGGATCAGTTCTGTTCAATGTATTTATCATTTACTGGGAAACTTCACAGATAAAACATAATGGAGAACATTAATAAGGAAAAAAAGTAGTTCTATCAAGTGATTGGAATTTCCTGGTAAACTGGGTTTGCTGGAATAGTGGTGCAAAGTAGTTTAATGCAAACACAGGCCTGTAAGATGCAAAGATATAGATCATACACGTAATATAGAGAGCTCTGTTTTAGGGATCAGCATGACCAACACGGAATCGGAGACAAGATGGATAACAGCTGTAAAGAGTTTATAGTGCTGTAGAATAGGAGAAGGCGAGTTGTAGCCCTTTCCCCAAGCACGGACTGGCTATAAGCAGCGGATGCTGTTTCCAAGGGGCCTTAGGAAATACAGAACAGGAGTCTGAGCGTCAGCCTGAGACTCAGGGGAATTAAATTAATGCACCTAAGACAGGAAAATTTTTCCCCACTGACAAACAACATTTTGCACACATGAGTTTAAATAATAGAAACTTATAAGGGATTGGGTGAGAAACAATTTACAGCAAACAAAACTACCCTCCCTCAGAACATACTGGCTGTAGTCCTGACCTGGTGCGCCCCAGAGAGCAAAGAAAATATCAGCCATAGCCCTCCTCCTTTTATCATCTCCCGCTTTTCGTCATATAATCCACCTGACCAGGGCTCGAGCTGTTGTCCCAAGAGCTGGGCTGGTGCTGTATCAGCTTAATGTGTCACCACTCTGCTTTGGTACGGCGAAGCCAGAACAGACCCTGTGCTCTAAGCCGAACTTAGCAACCCACTTGGCTGCTCGCCACCCTTGGCTGCTGGACTGGCTCGTAGCTGCTCTGCCAGCTGTGCGCTCTGCCACTTGTCCCCATCAGCTGTGTTTGCTGTCTGCAAGCTGCTCCGCCATGTCACTAGCAGGCAGAGCGGCTGCTCTTCTCTCTCAGCTGCAGGCTGCTTGGGTGTTTTGCTGGATTATTTCACGGAGCAGTGCCTGGCGTGCTTCAGCTCTTTGGGAAGGTTCAGTGATGCACAGGAATGCGGTAAAGTCATCGCCACAGAAAGGAGAGTCCCCAGATTCTGTCTCTTAAAGATGGCCTCAGTCACTGTTTCCTTGGGGTTTCTTCGCCAACTCTTCCTGCTTCAACAATTATTTACTGTAAATTTGTAGGATTGCCCAAGCTTTTCCCATCTTTATACCTTAGCTGATTTTAAGAGAAATGCTGTCAGTATTACAAAATACCTCTGAAATTTAAAACTGTAAAGGCCTGACATGTTGTCTGTTGTAGTCAGCAGCTCGCACTGTCCTACAGGTGCCCAGAGTGGGTGCGTCCTGCACCACAGCCTGCTGCTCCCAAGGAAGGTCCACTGGTCTCTCCAGAGCTCAGGCTTACACGAGCAGAAAAAAAGCCCAGCAGAGAATGT
The DNA here is from genome assembly GCF_000690835.1 of Fulmarus glacialis. NCBI lineage: Eukaryota > Metazoa > Chordata > Aves > Procellariiformes > Procellariidae > Fulmarus > Fulmarus glacialis. The sequence goes on from NW_009210768.1 coordinate 15,655, forward strand.
GTCCCTGTACTTGTATTTAACACAACAAACAGCAAAAATATCCTTGTAAAATAATGCTTCAGATTGTGGTGGTTTTTTCATGTGGAGCGTATCTCTGCAAGAAATAGTCCTAGTTCCTTGGTTTTCCTACAGCTTCAATTAAATAGTTAAAACATCCAAGTTTTCCTATTTGTAGGATTCACTGCAGTACTG
>NW_009210768.1:15860-16613 GCF_000690835.1 Fulmarus glacialis
GCAACATCAGTAAAGCCAATCACTTGCCTATTTTTGGCTGGTTGTCAGAGCAAGATTAAGGAACCAGTTATCCCACAAAACATTAGCGCTAACCTTTAATCAGTACCCTGCAGTGGTCTTACAGATGACTTAACTGAACCGGACCAGTTAGATGGTCATTGCTGTCATACGTACAAGATGCAAATATCTCCCACATTTAATGCTTAAACTATTAGCCTTGCTCTTCATTTCTTCAGATCAATTTTCTTCAAAAATTCCTTTTCAAAGGAACTTCAAAAACCAGAGATGAGTCTAAAACTAGTGTAATAGATTACATGCTAGGTTCCCCAAACCAGGCAAGGCTGGAAGCAGAACCACAGGTTGAATGGGGAAGACAGGAAAAGCTATAGAAGTACTGCTATGCGACCAGCCGTGTTATTCTCAACAGTGCTAACAGGAAAACCGTAGCCCCTTTTCCTGTCTCATAAACACACCCTCGGCCTTCTGCTCCTCACAATCATTGTCTCCCTTCCTATCTGTTGACAAAACCTTTATAGTATGAGTACCATAAACTACTTTATCCTTGTGATTGCTTTTTCAGTGTTTTAATTAATATTATTTTTCTGCAGCACCATGCATTTCGTGGTGAAGGACATATATGGAAGACTATGGATGACTTACCTGCTGTGCGAAGCTGGCTCACCTGGGAATTTCTAGGGATCAGTTCCTGGGAAGCAAAGGACCATCACAAGCCATGTGTGGGACAACCAGGGG
>NW_009210769.1:0-30158 GCF_000690835.1 Fulmarus glacialis
GCGGGGGCACCTGGGGCTCCGTGCCCCCATGGCTGGCTGCCCTGGGTGCTCGGGTAGGACGTGGGAACCCAGCCCCAACACAGGTGTCCTTGGGTGTCCCCGGTGTGTCACCTCCAGCACCTGCTGGGTCAGATGCCCCTGGCAGTGTTAGGACCAATGCGAGTAGCTGCTCCTGCGTGTGAAGTCTGACCCAGGCTTCGAGGTTTTACTGGTGTAAGTGGGGCTGTGGGGCTGTGGCGCCTTTATGCTCTGACAAGAAGCTGGCTGCTAGCGTATTTGGGCTTAATGCTGGCAAAATAATCCTCACGCTCTTGGGGAGGGTCTGATTTCACCTCTGCCGGCAAAATAACCCTCTGGGGCTATGTGGTGCCTTTCCTGTGGGGCAAAAGAAAGTAGTACTAGTTCAGCTATGTTGGCGTGCCCTGAAAAGGAGAGAGAGGGCTACAAATCTGTACAACTTCCCATAGTATCTCATGTGGTGTTATTTTTGCATTCTGGGGCTGAAAGTGAACGGCATTTGCAAGTTCTCTTTTGACCACTGAGACGGTGTGTTCCAAGACCCCTGCCATTTTAGCAGCATGCGCGTTCTGGCTTTATTTATTGGCAAGAACCTGGAAATCTTTCCTCCTAATTTTGGCCCCACCATTTAGGATTTCTTCAGAGTTTTTTCCTCTTCTTTGTATTTACCAACAGCAGTGATTACTACAGCTGAAACTTAGGAGAACATCAGGCTGTCAGCATCAGGCCAAAGTTTTCCCTTGATCTAAATATAGCAAAGGAAAACTAATTCTCTTCATCTAATTGCCATTGAAGAGAACAATACATATAAGCAGGAATTTTAACTCTCAAGTGGATTATTAAGTATTCTGCCAGCCTATAGCAGCTGTTCTGTGCTGTATATTGTACTGGTATTATTTGTGATGGTGGAAATGCAAAGCAAAGGATTTAGGTTTGTTTGCAGCACAGTGATGTTGCAGCATGAAATTAAAAGGCAAACCGAGGCTAGATCCTAATGTTAGTGTGAATTGGCCCAGTTTCATCAAAATCCATAAAGCTGATTTATTGCAGTTGAGGAAAGAGGTCCCTTGCACGAAGGATATCTGGAACGAGAGAAATGGTGTCTCCTGCAGGCTTCATGAGACTGCTACAAAGCAGGAGTCATTGTATTCCCACCTCAGCTGCCCCATTATAAGAAGTACTTATTACTGACCTAGTTTTTGTCCCCTTTTATTTTTGCTATATGGTTTTGAGAGTTTGGTCTTTTGGCTCTTAAACATCGTATGATTTTTGAATGGGACCTAATGGTTTGAATCCATCCACAGAGGAAAAGAGGAAAACCTTGCCTGATACCCTGCAACCTACTGGGTCAGTTTGATGATGGTCTGGCACGTATTGTTAATCATCTTCGTTTACTGCATTTGGTAAACCATGCTCTGTAGCTTTCTGTGAATATAGATACAGCTTGCATTTCCACCCCACCCCACCCCGAAAGCTCCTCCTGTTGCTGTAGCCAGAAAGGAAGCATGCTTGTCTCAGCCCTCCATGCTTTCCTTTCCTCAACTGTTCTTGCCCCTTTTCAGCTCAACCTAGGAAAACACAGTCAGTATGCAACAATATATTTGGTGTCATGCACACAAGTAGGAAAGAAGGTTCCCGTGCTTTCCATTATGGAGTACAGAGTGTCTTTGGGAGGCAGAAATCATCTCTGCAAGGCCCCTTCTTTTAGTTTAACCAGTGAAATGATATCGAAAAACAGTGTGGCTTTGTAACACCCTTTTCTTGGTTGCCTGGTGCTCTGTGGCTCCCTTTCTGTTTGGCAAGCAAACCTCAGGGCAGAGGCTCTCTCTTCTTTCGCTCTGCTCAGCCCAAAGGGTGCTGTCGTGCTGGGTAGGTGGGTGTGAGAGTGACCAGGCTGGTCCTGCCGCCCCTGAAGGACAGACTGCTTAAACCAAAGCTCTCTCTGGCAGCCAGCACAGCATTGGTGCCAGTTCAAAATGCAGCTCTGATAAATAAATAGTGGCATTAGACAAACTCCCTGCTGGGTCTGTGGTGGGGCAGAGGGGGAGGGCCTGTGTTCCTGCCTCTGCAAACCATAAGTCAAAGAACCCTGCTTGGCTAAGAGCCTTGCTGCCATAGGTATTGCAGACCTGAGGTGAGGTTGGGCTGGTTGTCTAGGAGTGAGCAGAGGGCTTGCCAAGGTAAGGCTCGACCCTATTGGAAGGGGGACGGCCCAGTGCTCCCTTTTCCTCCCATGGGCACTGGCACTGGGGCTGCTCGCATAGCCAGCCTGGGAGCCGGTCCTGCTGCAACCTGGCTCTGTGAAAGCAAAGGAAAACAAGTGCCCATTGTCTTTTCAAAAGAGCTAGACAGCTGATGACCACCTGGTGTTGGCACCAGAGAGACTGAGGGTGGTGGGACAACCCCTTTGGCAGGACCACATATTTAGGTCAGTTTAAGGCAGCTGTGAGTACAGCATCTGAGAATTTGTTGAGGTCTGGTTGCCACAGGAGCTCCTGTAAAATCCCGGATGTGTTGGGGTCTGTTTGTGTCAGCCCTCACTGAAACCAAAGCCTTGTTTACAAGGGACAGTAAAGCTGTGTTCAGGCCTGAGTCTGCCTGCTGACCAGAAGTATTGTTGCATCTTTGCATTTGTCCATATCTTTGTTGAGGGAGAATAAAAGAAAATGTCCAGCTTAAAAACAGTTGTATTACAACATAAGATTCTTTTTCCATGTAATCGTGGAGGTTAGTAATTAGTACTGTGTTTTTGCTATTGGTTTAACTCCTCCCGTCAGCACAACTAGGGTGTTGAAAGTAGGCTAATTGGCTGTCCCTCCTAAATCCTCTGCAGAATTGCTCTGTTCATATAGCAAAAATTGTGTTGCCGTTTCTTAAATAGTGGGAGAAAAAGTTTTTTAATATTTTCAATAGGTTGTTAAAACCTAATATTGGTCCCGAACTATCAGAGAGTAGATCTTTATTTCTTCCCTGGTCTCTGACATGGGCAGAAGGTTTTGAGAGTTATTTAAATTCTGTGGGTCACAGATCCCATGGCATGCATAACTTAACCTGTTCACAGATCCAGAAGTATGTCATGATTGAATGACTTTATGTACCCGACTTCTTTAAAGAAGGCCTAAATCCTATAACTGAACCACAATCTAGGCTCTCAACTGTAAATTATGGGCCCCCACATACTCAGTTAGAAGAGCATGTTAAGCATCCCAAGTGGAGATTTCGGGCTCTGTAAGAAATAAGCAGACAAATGCAGGTCGCAGGTGTCTCACTCAGTAAGAACACAGTATTACTGTGAAGCTGGCAGGCCTGGCTCGAGGGCTACCCCTTTGTTTCCCCTAACCGTACCACTTTTATCACTAGAACAGGAACAAAATTATATGAAAAGGCTTGAAGAGAAGGCAGGGGAGGAGCAGATGTCTGAAAAATGTTTCACTTGGGCAGACTGAGTTGACATTCTGAAACTTCTTGAAGGAGCCAGATGTGTTGAGGAGGTTGTGAAAGAAAGGGGAATCTCCCACTCCTTCCTCTTTTCTTCCTCCAAAGTGGATTTCAGTTTCTTGACTGAGAAGCAAGAATATCTCACAGATACTCAAAGTATCTACTCTGACCTCTCAAGCTGGCTGATAGACAGCATAGTGTACTGGTTGGACTGTGAAAGTATGATTCAGATTTAAGTGACTGCGTCCAAGTCACTTGGCTTCTTCAGCTTCCTGTTCTGAGTTGGATATATTTCCTGAGACACACAGACTTTTTCTTGCAATATACTTGGGTAAAATACTGCAGAGGAGATGAGGCGTTCTTGTAGATAATACAGCTTAACAATGCATTAGAGGTCTGGGTTTGCTTACAGACAGGTGGTTGAGAATCAAAAGGTGACTGAATTATCCTTATTTCCTCCAGTTGCTTTGTTAAGCTGACTTAATAAAGGTTAAAAGGAATTTTCCTACCACCTGCCTTTAGAGCTTCCTGAAATCCTGGCTTTAAAGCTGTTTTGCAGCATCCAAGACTGTGCACCTCTTCTCTCTGGTGTCTAGAAAGAAGAGCTGTTCTTTCCTCTCTGCGCTGTGCCACTGCTTTGGTTGTTTTTCTGCACAGTACTAGGTGGAAAGAGGCCAAACGTTTCTAGCTCCCACTTTCATACTCCAAGTTGTTGCCCATCCAAGTGGTTTTGCTTTTAATCGTAAGGCAACATAAGGGGGGAAAAAAAAAACGTGGCTCACCTAAGCAGACAGGTCTTTTCCGTTCTATACAAACCTCTCCTTGTCCATGGGCAAAGAGAAGAACTGCTTATGAAATTCATCTGGTTAATAAACATTCATAACAGGGAAGACAGCATATAACTCCTGGTTAGTGGCTTATGTAAAGCCAAGGCTCCAGGTTACTAAGAAACTTCTGCTACCTGCCGATGCTTGCAGGAGGGTTGTGTAAGAGCTGAGCTCTCTTAGCTTTCTAGCAGGCAGCCAACATTTGAGGTGAAGCTTTGTTTGGCCCGTGCAAAACACACACTAAGCACTGAGAAACCGCTTTGTGAAAGTCAAGGTGTACTAATGGGAGGGGGAAAATAGGGGCAGCAACTGTGAAAGTTGTGGCAAAGGAAAAGTATTAAATTGCTTCAGTACTGCATTTTGCTGTTTTCCCTGACTGCAAAAGTCACTGTGACTTTAACTGAATGGATTGTCATGCCTGGGGTGACAGCAGGCTGAATCAGCTGTTAGGAGGAGATGGAGTTCCATAGCGTGCTGTAGCCTCCCTGCTGAAATTGTGTCTCCTTTTCAGACTTCCAGTTGTTTGCACTGCAGTGTTCACTGTTTCTCATTCCTTCTGCTCTGCTTGTCCCCTTAGCCTTGAATAGTGCTTGGCCGTGCTCCTCCTGAGTGCTCCCTGGGAAAGCGATAATGATCACATTCATGAACAACTCGGACAGCGAGGAGGAGCCCTGCAATGAAAGAACATCCCTGATGTCTGCAGAGAGCCCTCCAGTACCCTCCTACCAGGATGGCCTGCCAGCCTCAGAAGCAGGGGAACCGCAGGCACATCGGGTAGGTTTGCGCCCTTCCCGGGGAGTGAAGAGATGGGGTATGATGATAGATGTAGTCCTGCTACCCTTCAATCTGTCCCAGGAGACAGGCTTCTAAGATTGGCTTTGGCCAGTGTTGTTTCTCTGGTGTCATTCACTCTCAGCTAGCAGCAGCAGTGCCTGTTCCTATTTCTTCCACTGTCACTTTCCCCCCCTTTTTATCTCCATATATACTCCTCCCTTTTCCTTCCTTTTGGTAAAGATACAGGCTTTTAATCAGGACCTGATGCACATATGACTCTTGCAGGATATCCTTTTCAGCCTTCTTGTTTTGCCAGAAATCCTTTGTCTGGTCAAATGCAGCAAATGTTCGAACAGAATCTAGTCCTGCTGCCAGCAAAGCAAGCACAGCATTGCTGTGGGAGGAGGAACTGATCAAGCTTATGCCACCTCAGATGACATTTCTTCTATCTCAGTTCTGTGCACCTTGCCCTTCGTGTGCATGTGTCCATCTATATATTTGGACTTGAAGAGGCCCTTAGATATTAATGGTTTTGGTTTAAAAACTCCATTGCAGCCTGTTTCTAATGGAATTTCTAATTGTATTGTTCAATTGGTACTTTCCTATTAGGAACAAGTTGAAATATGATGGAATGAAGCTTTGAACACAAAGAAAAGAAAGTCATATGTTTGCTAATATTTCTTTTCAGAAGAGGCGAACAGGTAGCAGCCGTAGCCCTAACAATATTGCTGATGGGGATATGTCTGACTCGGGTGTTCCAGTGAGAGAAAGTGCCTTGGAAAATGAAGAGGAGGAACTGACTCTGAAATATGGAGCAAAGCATGTAATCATGCTCTTTGTGCCTGTCACCCTTTGTATGATTGTTGTCGTCGCCACCATAAAGTCAGTGCGCTTCTATACGGAGAAAAACGGGCAGCTGTAAGTGGGGCCTTCAAAACAGCCTCTGAGTATATGGGATCCCTAGCTTTACACATATGTTCCACGCACACGCATCTGTGTACACAGAGTGCTTCCTTGGCAGGTTGGGAGAACCTTTACACAGCTAAAGGTAGCTGTGTAAACATACAAAGATCTTACTAGTATGCTACGTTCAACTGTGGAAGTCTTTCCATATCTGCATTATACTGATTCGTTAGCACTGTCGTTAGGGCACCTTAAGCAAAGCCTGTGAGCAGCGTAATAATGAATTTGCTTCATACTGCAGCATAAAAGGCCCAGGCTGAACTTCTAGTCTGTTCACGCACTAGCTGGCAGCAATCAGGGAATAGCATGTTCATTTGGATGAGTGTCTCATTTCCTTATGACATTTCTGGTTCCTAAAGACTCATGGTGTGGATACGTAATTCCATCCAGCTCTTGCTGACTGTGCCTGAGAACACTCCTGGGGCTCTAACTGCATTTCACACAGCGGGTGGAGAAACGGGGACTCTGGTCCCTTGAACTGAACCAAAGGAAACAAAATGGAGGGGGGCTGCGGGGTGATGAGAAGGGATAAAAGGGTCCAAGACTCTCCTACCAAGTGTGGAAAGAAAGGGTCCCCCCACCTTTCAGGACAGCACTTTATTTCAGTTATCATGGAGAGGGTCCAGAGCATGCAATAAAAATTCATGGCCTGGAGTGAAGTTACTAAAATTAAGTCATTTATACTCTAGGTCTTTTTGTTTAGAGCTGTGCCAGCCACAGTGTCTCTGTAGGAATGTGATTTTGATAGAGACCACTAATCTTTAGTTGATACTTAACTGGAGCCCAGCCCCTTCAGAGGCTACATCTCATGTTTGCTGTCCTTGGCAGTCATACCTCCCTTTCTTTCCCACACATGGAGAGGTCTGGTTTTATCTTGGGGCAGTTAGTTAGAAGAGAATATATGTACTTTATATGGCTTTTGCTTTATACTGCAGGATCTACACCCCTTTCAGTGAGGATACCCCGTCTGTGGGCCAGCGTCTCTTGAACTCAGTGTTGAACACCATCATAATGATCAGTGTTATCGTTGTAATGACCGTGTTCCTAGTTCTGCTCTATAAATACCGCTGCTACAAGGTAAAGCATTCATGCCAGAGCCTTTTCCACCTATATGCTGTGAACCTGAGTTCAAGTGGGGCTTGCGTTCAGTGAGAAATACAGGCACTGCACTGGCTAGTCCACATCTTAGTCTTAGCAAGAATCATGTTGTACAAAAGCCTTTGTCAGTGGTGGTAAAGCTATGCCCCCGAATATGCTTTGCTGTTATTTTGTCACTAATGGTAGGCTCTTAAAAACAAGGCCTGCTACTTTGTGTTAGTCAGGTCTGAGTCTTCTCCATCTGATCAAAAAGTTTTGTAATTTGTACTTATGGACTAAGTTGTACCATTTACTGTGAATGCCTTCTCTTAAGAAGTTCCAGACAAGCTTTATGGGAACTGGTATTCTTCCTGCCTGTGGAGGCTCTGGTGGAAGGGGACAAGGCTTGGAGGGAAAGGCACATTCAGGTTTTGTGGTGCCCACGGAGTTGTTATATGTGGTACCAGCCCAGCATTTGAGCACTGGCCACTGCTGCTTTTTAAACTTGGCCCTGAGATGGATTTATTGTACAGCCTTGGGCAAACCTCTCCTCCTCCCCACCAAGCAGAGGGAATGTGCTTACCTGTCTGAGCTAGGAACCAGTATGGATACCCATGGAAATGGATAGGAAAGAGACTCAAAAAACCAAACCAAACCAACGAAAACAAACACCAAGGGATAGAATACAAAATGTAAGAGTTTGGAAAACTGGGAGCAACTGGCTGTCCCTCCTTCCTCACTGGCAGTGGGGAAGGCAGAGTCTTTGGAAACTGGAGGAGTGAAGGAGGAGACTGTTGGACGATAGGAAGCTCTGTCAATAGCACATGCCCCTTCAATCAACTGTCTCTTCTTGTCCTTGATAGTTCATCCATGGCTGGCTCATCCTGTCTTCTTTGATGCTGCTCTTCCTCTTTACCTACATATATCTCGGGTAAGTGGGAATGGTGCAGGTAACCTGGCAGTTTGGGGCTCCTTCACCTCTTTGCAGAAAATCTCCAGCTTGAACAAGGAAAGGAATGTCTCCCCTTCTCCAAATGGAGGTTTAAAAATTGTTAGAGTGAGATAGCTTGCTTTTTTAAAAAATAGAGAATGAGGTCTTTAATAGGCAATGCCTGATTTTACAGGGCCTACTCTACAAAAATCACTGGGAGGTGATACCATGAGCATGAAATGAACGGGCTGAACCTTGTGGTAACAGAGGCCCTGAATTATATGTTGAGAAGCAAGTGGAAAAGAACTTTGTGTGCCGAGTTGGTTCTCTGATTTGTCTTGCCTTTTTCTCAGACTACGTTGTGTCAAGCTCATTCCCTTAGCTCCCAGCTCAGGTAGAACCAAGCTTTTAACTTGCTGGTGACACTTGCTAAAACTTTTCATCTTTAACTGTGAGCATCATGCATCTGATGGGATGACTCTTACATGACTTCTTTGCTGCAGGCGGTCATGTAGCTGTAGGCCTATGTTCAGTTCAGACTTGAAATCCTGCCTGCTCAAACCCTTGGAATCACTGTTGACCTCAGGACTAAGGCACTGTGGTGCTTGTCTGCGCACACAGCATGTCCATCTCCTGCACGAGGAACAGAGAGCTAAGAGCAGCAACTGGCCGCAAGGCAGGCTCCCCCTTCATGATGAGAGCTGTTTCTATCCTGCTTCCTCCTGGTGTAGTAGGAGGCTTGTTGAACTACAGCTAGTAGGATGCTTTGCTTGTCAGTTGCTTTTATTGCTTAGCTAAATTTTCTTGTTGTATTCCAGTGAAGTATTGAAGACATACAACGTGGCCATGGATTACCCCACTCTGTTCTTAGTCATCTGGAATTTTGGGGCTGTTGGAATGATTTGTATACACTGGAAAGGTCCCTTGCAGCTCCAGCAAGCATATCTCATTATGATCAGTGCTCTCATGGCACTGGTTTTCATTAAATATCTACCTGAGTGGTCAGCATGGGTGATTCTAGGTGCAATCTCCATCTACGGTAAGTCTGGGTTGTGACTCTCAAGGTGTGGCTCATGGAGAGGTTACTCTGAGGCAATCTCAGGACCATGTATGTCATTCAAAAAACAACTTTATGGTGCTAACAGCTTTAGAAAGAGGCAGATGGGCAATTAAGTTGACTCCCTGACTTGTCTCTTGATAACTTGTTCACGTAGGTACTGTAGCCCTACCATGTCTTTCGAAGTGGAACGCCAAGTCAGGGAAGTACTGAACCACATCTGACTGCATGGTAGGGGTGGTTGGATTTTTATCAGTAGCAACCTGATAGTCTTGCAGGTTTTGTTTACGGTTATCAAGAGATCATGCATTTTGGTATGAGTTAAAAGTTTCAAGGGAACCTGCAGAACAAGAGGCAGCCGGGAGGTAACATTCACATTGGTGAGGAGCTCTGACGGAGTAGAGAGGGTAGGCAAAGAGGAACTGGACCAAAGGCCTTCATTCATGCGAAACACAAGAGTCGGTGGACGTAGCTATGGATTGTGGAATGTGAACAAAGTACACCCAGTCCTCCTCTAATTAAATTTAACACCTTGATGTAATGCTGTCATCTACTTTCAAAAAAATAATGTGGTATTCTCAAGAGGCTTTTTATAGGATTAGCACAATGAAAATTCTTATTATTACATTAAGTGTGGGTGATGGTATTTTAAGTGAACAACATCTTCAGGGACTAGAACAGCTAGAGTTATGCAAAGTGGCAGAAGCTGCCATTCAGGAAATCATGCAGTTAATATCGACAGATGTAATTTTGAGGGAAGAATAGCTTTTTAAAGATAAAGAATGTAAAATATACATGATAGTTTGAGATGAGATTGTCTGGTCCTTCTCTCTTTGCAGATCTGATGGCTGTTCTCTGTCCCAAGGGGCCACTGAGAATGCTGGTAGAAACTGCACAGGAGAGAAATGAGCCCATCTTTCCTGCATTAATTTATTCCTGTGAGTAAGATTAGAATGTTAATGTTTTTAACCAAATTAAACTTGCAACCTATTTCTGTGTCAAACCAGAGAGCACTGTTTTAGTTACTTCCTTGCCCTAATACTGGTGCACATTTATGCTCTGGAACAGACATTTGTAGAAGGCCTTGCTTATCAGTTACAATGGTGCTAACTCTAATTACCCAAAGGGAGAGCACATTTGCCTTCTGAAGCTGAAATGTTTCAAAAGTAGATTTACCATTTCGTGAATACAGTGCGGAACATGCCCCTTTGTTCTGCATACGAAAACCTGTGTTAGATGGACAGTAGTGTTTGCAAAGTTCTGTGATTAGATGATGCTCACTCAATACACTTATTCCTTGTGCATACGCTTTATAGACACAGTTTAAATGTGTGATGAGGTTCCATTCTTCCTGCAGCCCCCCCTTGCTCTGTGCACTGTACGGATGGCAGTGCTTCGAATATATTTGCTTTATGGTTCATTGTATGGCTGCTCACTTTGTAATGTGCTCTATTCAAGTATTGCTCTGCAAACGAAATCAGTTGTCTCTTCCCTGGCTTTCTTGGGCTGTTTAACTATGATGGTGTCCAGTGCCCTTATCCATACAGGTATGTATGTGCTTAAGATTAAGATAGTTGGAAGGCAGGTGACTCAACACTCATGGGACCTGGACTCAAGTTCTTCATGGAGCTCAGTGACTTTTTCATTACATCGTTTGTAAGATGAATGGGTATTTCCAAATGTTGGGTGCTAAGCTGAGGATGCCTACAACCTGACTGATCTTTTTTCTCAAGCATTTAATGTTATATAAATGCTTCTATATGTTCCAAACAGAGCTTCTGTTGGCTTCAGCTGACCTCCCTTTTACTGGAGATTCTGTTATACCGACCCAAGACAATCTAGATGAAGTCTCTCACATGTTTTAGTTAACAAACAAGAGTTTCTCTAAAGGAGAATGCAACTCAACAAATAATAAATACTGAACAAAAAGTTCTTGTGCAGAGCGTCAGTGTCTCTATTGGAAGACCACATTCTGTGGCTCTCTCTAGATGCAAAAACATCACCTTGGCTGAGCTTGTAGTGGAAAAGCAGGCACTGTGTTTGCCTTGGCTTATTTTGTTTATTTAGCTTCTCTAAAAACAGGAAGACTGATGCACACTTAAATAAACAGGTGATTTGAGTTCCATTCCAGTGATTTCAGAATGGTTTGTACTCCCTTTTAACTTAGGGATCCATCTCAAGAATAAACCTCCAAACATCCTTCAGTTGTTCTTGGAACCAAAACAGAACTAGCCAATATTTTGACAGGAAAGAACCAAAACAAACAGGCAGAGAGAAAACTGGCACTCTGACAACTCCTGCATATCCCTTGATTGTGTGCTTTACCTTTAGCAGAACATGAGGAGTAAGCTGTGTAAGTTAACCTCTGGTTACTTTTTGTACTACTGTCATTTCCTGGGCAGTTCTTTTCTTTGAAGAGACAAGTCAGAAACCAGGGAGAAAACAAAGAAGATGAGAACCCTAGTTCTGGATTGTTGCTTTCATTAGCCTACAGAGAAGACTACACTGACTCTTAGCTATTTGTGCTCTGGGACTTTCTTAAAAACTGAATGGATGCACTGCCTTAATTTTCTCCCACCTTGCCTTCTTAGTGCCTAGGAAAACCAACTAAGAGTGAGTGTTTTAAAAGCATTTACAGGGGCAAGGATTTATATTTTTAGGGACAGCTAAATACTTAGCTCTTCTGAGCTATAGTGACTGATGTTTAATGCAGCTGATTACTTTCTGTCTTTCTTTTAGCTGCTATGATGTGGACAGTTGGAATGGCAAAGCCAGACACAGCAGCAAGAGGACCAAGTCAGCAGATGTGGGATGCAGGTTTGCTCACATGTCACTCTTCTACACAGAGCACTGTCTCATGGAAATAATGTGTGTGTTTGAGACTGCAAGTAAATGTAAGCCCCTGAACCCTGACGGATACTTTTTTTTTCAGTGTTGTTACATCAGTTGCAGAACTCAGTGTTGTTCTGAAACGTGCTGTTTGGACTGGCAGCAAAGATGACCAGATGATGTAGGAAGCTCCAGTATTCAGGCTGCCTTTATTTAAAAAACAGACAAACCAAACAAACAAAAAAAACAAACAAAAGTGTTGTCCAACAACATCTTCAGGTGTATGTCAAAGCTGAAAGTGGGCTAGTGGGGGTTTATATTTTTACTAGCTGGGGATGGTAAATTACAACATAGGCTCATAAATATAATGCCAATGAGCTGTTGAACTTAAGTGCATTGCAGTGTGTTGCATTCAGGCCACTGCCACAGAGCAGACATGCTTTCACCTAGCTCTAAGTGCAATATGGCTTACCCTGCCAAAGAAAATTAATGTCTTTACATTTACCCTTGGGTAATGTTTGGGCAGTTACCCAACAGTAGCTGACGTGTTCCAAGTTTACATTCTAGCTGGTCCTGTGGTAATTTTTGTGCCTTTGCTTTTATCTTCTTGAAATGCAAGTTAAACTGCAGTTCTGAAGGTGATTGAATAAAATCTTGTGGTGTTGGGAGGACTTCCCATCCGGTCCTGTTGCACTTTAGAGATGACAGTACCTTTTTATGTTAAAACAATAAATGTATGCTAAGGCTTGATAATTGAACATGCTGCTTATTTCAGGATAAAGCAGCTGACATACTAACAAACTGCAGGGACACAATCCTGCTTTGAAACTGGGCACAGAGCAGGAGGAAACTACATGCTGAGGCATACAGAATGCCACTGTGGAAGCTCTGTGTGTCCCAGATCACAGTCTGCTCACATCTGCAGTGGCAGCATCCCATCAGACTGACGTGGACTGGAAAGTTTGTATGACTGCTTCTGAAAAATAGGAACTGTCAGATAGAGTACTATATCGCAGACTGGCTGCTTCCAAAAGCACTACTAAGGGCTCTGTTAGATGTGTTTAACAGGACAAAAAAAAAAATTAAATCTGTGAACGATGAAATGTGTTCACTTACTACATGTGAACAGCCAGCCCCAATATCAATGTGATTCAGGGCAGAACTTTCCTCATAAATGGCAGTCCTCTTAGTCATCCATTTTTGTCATACTACCAGTTAAGGAATACCTGAGCACCTCCACCCCAAAGATATAACAATGTGGGAGTGCATATTAAGTTTACTTGGTTTTACTTGTCATTCTAGCCTGTGCAGAGCATTGCTTAGTTCTGCGTATGTACTCACTTGTTAAAGCCATTGAACTCCTGGGTAGCTGCCAAAGAAGCTGTGAACATGTACCCTTCCGACTGTTTCAAATAATAATACACGTGTTTTCCTTAAAGCCACTAAATGTCTCTACTTTACTGGTCCTGATGATCACACCTCCGAGAAACAAAGGACTTAGGCATTCTGGAGAAGCTTCACAGAAGTATGGATTTCATGCATTAAAACAAGTTATAAATGTAGCTGCCTTTTGTGTTTCTTCTTTTTGTCCGCTCTTCTTGGCCTATTTTTGTGGAACCAAGCTGAGGATGGGAGAGAGAACCACAGGAGCCCTTCTCATGCAGACTCTCAGATGTCGGAGACGAGGAGTCCTATTCCAACCCGCCCCATCACTTCTTTTGAGGAGCTCGAGGAGGAGGAAAGTAAGGGAAGCTTCATAACTTGTTTTCAGTGTAGTCAGAGTCAGCGCCTGACATTTTTACTGACTGTGGTTAACACTCTGTTACCCAGTTTGGCCTAGTTGCAGTTAACTTGAAGAGTTGTGACTTGCTGAGCAACAAAGATCTTGAGTCTGACTGTATTACTTCTTGCTTCTGCAGTATCTGTTCTGGGATTGTGGTTCCAGTGGCATCTCTTGGCTACGCAGACACTTTAAGCAGGAACCTTCACCTGCTTCCCAGGGAACAAGAATTTTTTCAGGAGGAAGCAGAACAGGAGGAGCAGAAGTAACACTTGTTTTCTTTTTCCACTTCTCTTAGGGGGTGTGAAGCTGGGCCTTGGAGACTTCATATTTTACAGTGTGCTTGTTGGGAAAGCAGCTGCCACAGCTAGTGGAGACTGGAATACTACGCTGGCGTGCTTTGTAGCCATTCTCATAGTAAGTGAGCAAGCTTTTAAAAACTCGGTTACAGCCTGTTTAGCCCAGCAGTGTTGCCAGAAGTACCAGCAGCTGAGCACTGCTAAATCTCTGCAGGTAACATGGTGGGTGTTCAGGAGAAACCACCAGTGGATTTCCCAGCCCAGTGCTCTTTCTATAAAGACAGGCTTTAAACAGCCGCTGGGAGAAGCTGAATATTACGGGCTGGGAGGGAGGACTCCTTGGAGCAGAGCCAAGTGTGGAGATGGTGGGGGTGAAACAGCCACAGGGAAAATGGTTACAGCTGAACGGTTAGTGTATTTGCTTCAGTGTGAAAGATTGGTGACTTCTGCCAGCCACAAGAGTCAATATTACGAATATTGATTGGCAAGTGTAGTTGAAAAGGTTAACTCCCTTTTGCTAAGGAGAACGGCTGAAAAGGAGGATGAAGACCTATCTTGTTCTTGTGTTCATGCTGGAAAAATCAGGAAGGAAGGAGACTTAAAACCATGGAAATTGTCAGTAAAAGCAGATGACAATCATACTGTAACTGCTAAAGGATGTGGTCCTGCTAGGTCTAATGACCACACACTTCCTAATTATTAGGAACTTGCTGTTTACAGCAGCATCCTCATGGAATAGATCCCAAAGATAGTGAAAGACAGTGACTTTCACTTGTGAAGATCATGGATCAAAAAGCATGAGAACTAGAAATGAGCTAACTTAAATAAAGTGTGTTGAGTGTAGCTTTCCTACCTCACAGGTCAGAGAAACCTATAGGATCACCTAGCTCCATATCCTGGGGTCCAGCACAGGGCCCCTTCGCTTGGGGGAATGCTCCGTCTTGTCTGTCCGTGAGGCCAAATGCCCCAGTCTGTTTCTTTTATGGTGCTGCTAGAATTTTTGGAGCCTAGTGTCTCTGAAGTTTTGTCATCGTGGAGGAAGAAAAAAGGGCTCAGATGAGAGAAGGAATCCATACCTAAATGCACTTAGCCATACTGTCTACCCAAAATGTACAAAAGCTTTCACACATGCTCAGAAAACCAGATCTTGGCCTGCTATCCAGATAAAACTAGAATTCACCTACTGTGGTAAGCAATCCAGTCAAAAGAACAGCAGTGGATATTTTGTTTTGTTTTTTTTACCCCAAGAGACCTTGAAAACTGGGAAGGTGTTAGAAGTACCTGCTGCTATGTATTAGTCCTCCAGTGAAACTCCTTATCTGTGCAGTTCACCAGGATTTAAGTGCTTTTATCTGCTGGATCAGTACTTCATACATAATGGCGTAGAACAAAATGTAAAATAATCTGTAAATAAATTAACCTCTCAGGGTCAGCTGTATGTCAGCACTAGCTGTTTATACCACTTTCTCAGCAGAGAGCTGCGCTCAAGATTGCTGAAGAAAATACCTGGCCAGCTTGTGTGAAAGGTGAAGGTGTGGGCAAATGTACCTCATGCCACTGGTAGCTCCAGCAGGCTTCAATTGCTGTACAGTGTATATAGCTTATTATTGGTATATTAGTTTGTTGATGACAGATATGTTTCTGGGCTTCTTACTATATCTCCTTGTGTTTTTTATTCTCTTCTCTCTGGCAGGGTTTATGCTTAACTCTTTTATTACTGGCTGTTTTTAAGAAAGCACTGCCTGCTCTTCCCATCTCCATCACCTTTGGCTTGGTCTTTTACTTCTCGACAGACAACCTTGTGCGACCGTTCATGGACACCCTGGCCTCCCACCAGCTGTATATTTAGAAGAAGCGGGAGTTACAGGATTCTTTTTAAAGCTTTGCTGTGAAGTATGGTACACTGTTTGGAATAAGTCATAAAGTTTTACACTTAGTGCCATATATTTGTAAGGAAAACACTAACTCTGTAACATGATGTGTACTAAAAATCTAATGGTTACATGTTGAACTGAGATTTTTCACAGGACTCTTGGACTCCAGTGAAAAGTCTGGCTCACTGCTGATGTCAGAGCATTACTTTTATGTTATCTGATGTGCACACTGGCTGTTGTGAGCACAGAAACCTGTATGTAGCATGAGACACTGGAGAGGTGAAGGGTCTGATCTGTGCTTCCAGAAGCTAAGGTGTTTTAGCCCTGGAATTGCAGTCAGGTTTAACTGTACTCTAGAATTGCTAATGCTTCACACTTTGAAGTGTTGTGCAAACATGCAGTGCGAGTAAGTTGTACTTGTAATCAGAAAAACATAGTAGTCAGCATGCACAGAAGAGAGCAGCGCGTTACACCTGCTCGTAGATGTTGGAGAAGTGAGGCTGAACTTCATAAGCTGGCCTCTGTGCACACAACTTCTGTGGAAATTGCCCCGAATGCCTATTTATTCTGACCTCAGTGAGACATAGTGAGCCATGACAGATCTAGGCAGGATGTCTACTGGTGGGACGTTTAAGCATCAGGCTTCTGGTTCTGAGCACATCCACCACTGCAGCTAACAACTGAAGGCAGGGCTGCCCTTTCCAGCGCATCAGATTCTCAGCGTGGAAGACAGATACTTTTTCCTGTCTCCTCCCAGCATTTTATCTTTTTGGAAGTCTTTTTCTGGGTCCATACGACAATCCTCAAATTACCATAAGGTGGAAATTACTGCACAACTCCAGTAAATCAGTTGACCTGTAACTTCTTGTGTGTATTTCTGGTCTCATTTCTATGCATTGTTGTAACCACTCCAAAGGAGGATTTATCTTCCCTTTATGAAGAGGTCCTCTTACACTGGTTGAGACTTAATTTACCTAGTTTTTGGTACTGTTTAAAGATTATTTGTTTTAATTACAAATTTTAAAATAGCTATTTAATGTCAAAGGGACTCTTTCGGAAATACCCTGTCATAGTTTGTATCAAAATATGGGGGTGCAAACTTTAATCTGCTGTTACATTACTCTACTTAATCATCATTAATGCTAGGAATATTTACACAGCCTCAAGTGAGTTCATTGGAAAAAAAAAAAAAAAAAAAAATCACAGTGCTTGTTGCCAGTAAAAAATACAGGTCTGACTGAACCTTACTGTTTTCTCCACCTTTTAAAATCATTTTATTTCTACTCTAGAGTCAGTTTTTTAGAAATAGCCAAGTTCTGTGATTTTTTTTCTTTTCTTTTTACTTGAGCGTCTGTTACGCAAACAAGCTCTGTTTTCTTTGACAGCTGATCAATGTCAGTGTTTCAAAATGTAACATTATGCAAGGTTTTGTGAATCATGCAATGTCATTGAGAGATGCAGAATTTAATCTCTGAAAATACTTTTTAGATAAGGCTTTGAACTATGCATTTTTAAGGTAGTGCTTTTTCCAATAGACTTGTTCAAGCTAATCTACTTTGATATTTAACAAGGACATCACACAGGTGATTCAAACAAATTTTTAAAAAGTGTGTAAGAGTTTTTACGAGTTTTGTGTGTCTCAGTTTGGACAAGTAAGTAATTCTTGCTCTTTGTTTAGTTTTCTGTTCTCATTTCTTACATTTGCAATGTTTGGACTTAACAGCTGCAGAGTTAATTATTACTAAAAGGTATTTCCTTTGGAAACGTAAATCACTAGAGCTCTGTCTGCTGATTTTTAAGGTTTATGTGAGAGTTGTTTTTTCTTTTTGTTTTTTGTTTGTTTGGGTTTTTGTTGTTGTTGTGGTTTTTTTTTTAAACTAAAAGAGATATGGGGCCAAATCAGAATACAATCACTTGCAAACATGATTTTACTTTTTGCATTGCATAGTGTAGACAGGATGTGAAATACTTATATGTAGTAAAAGAAAAATCCTGGTTGGCTTAACAGGGTTGTAGCATATTGTTAGAAACAATTTATTTCTAAGAAAGCAGAGTTGATATTTGAAGGAAACCGGGGGGGTACCTTCAAATATTGAAGGATCACTATTGGAGCTGGTGGTTTTCTGCAGATTTGTGCTTGCCCAAGATTGGCTTTCCACTGAGCAATTCTGTGTAACTTATAAGAATTGTAATTTAAGAGGTAACTGACCAACAGATTTTTTCAGTGCAACAAAATGTATT
This sequence comes from Fulmarus glacialis, assembly GCF_000690835.1. NCBI lineage: Eukaryota > Metazoa > Chordata > Aves > Procellariiformes > Procellariidae > Fulmarus > Fulmarus glacialis. Next base: position 18,109 of record NW_009210769.1, read on the forward strand.
GTCCTGGTGAGTGATAGGAGTATATCATGTATATACTGGAGTGGTTTTAATTGTGTAAAAGTTCATATGTATTTACTACAAATATATATATTCACTGTGTGTGTTTATGTGTGTATATACACACATACACACAAGTTTTAAAACGATATTGAGTGATTTCTCATCTCATTTGCCATTTTCACCTGTGCTTAAAGTGAAGTTTTGTTTGTGATGTTAACATTGTGCAGCATGGCCTAAGATGTGAAAATGGAGAGGGCAGGATTTACTCTACTCCCTAGTTGGCTTCTACATGAGATATTGACTCAGTGACCTGGCAACTTGAATGAGCAAAGCATTTGTCTGCCTACCATGTTCATTCGCTGTTTTCAACTTGCCGCATGCTCTGCTGAACTGCAGTCTTTCACCCTGAAGAAATCCTAATACTCCCACTGATGCGCACCCCCGAAGAAGCACAGCTGTCAGGTAGGCTGGGGTGATACCCGTCTTGATGCAGGTGTCACTCAACAGCCTGAAGTCCTATAGGAGATGCCATGTGTTGGCATTTTCCTACATGATCCCTGTCACATCCACTCCTCCTCTCTGGTCTAAAATGATTGTCTCATTGCATCTAGTCTTAAATGTGGCTTGGGCATACACCAATCTCTAACATGTAAGACTGAAGCTAAGTCCACGAACAAAAATGTAGTGGTAAGCCTGCCTAATACGAACACAAGCTTTTTCATTGGTGGGAGGTATGCGGTCTCCTTGAAGCATTTAGTGCCTTTGTTAGAAGCATATGCAATTCAACCAGTTTGGCATTGTTACCTTCTGACCATGCAGTTGCTGCTTGTGCTTATGGCTGTGTTTCCTCTTGCCGCTTCATTGTTGCTTTTGGTTTCAGTTGCTTCAGGGTGGTTTTGTTTAAAGTGTCTGCTGTGCATCAAAGACTGGAGATGCATTCTGCCTGCAGAGAGTACACAAGAAGCAGCACAGTCATAAAGAAAGTACAAGAAACAGGACACTCCTTGTAGAACCATGCAGTGCTTCCACAGCAGCTCCCATTGGATACTCAAGGTCTCATTCATAAAACGTAACTTCAGGCTCTTAAGGGAGGTCCCTCACAAAGGAGTCGATCTGTGCTAGAAATGTTGTCTCCTTCTGGTTCACAGAGAGAAAAGGACACATTTGCAATATGAGGTGTCTCTGCAAAAGCTTTATAAACACTGCTGAAGCTGGGCCAATGAGTGTTAGTAAATACAGCAAGGTCACAGCACATGTCTACCACAGTCAGGAAAAGGGGCAGTGGTCTGCTCTCCCATACCTTCTTTGCACCAGTTGCTAGTGAAGTCTCCTCCATGGGGCAATCGGATGAAGTTAGGTGGATCATCTCTTCTGGAGTAAATGGCACTCGCTGACGGGACTCTGGTGAAAAATAGCTCAAGGCCCACTGTCCTTGCAAAATGAAGTATTTGGAGGTCTCCCTGCTACTCCCAAATCAGTAAATTTCCCTGCTTTCTTCTTGTCTTCCTAGGTACTTCCAGTTAATCACACAGTGTGTTTGCCTTCCTCTTCCTTGTAACTCAAATTGCGTTTTGGTTTAAATTGAATATATAGTTATTTTTCTTTATTGTTTCCCTCAGTCCCCAGTCTCCTTGTTTATGCATTAGAGACGCTCCTTGGCAGCCACGGGAGGGCAGTAAGTCTATATGGAGAAGTACCAGACATTTTAAAGTACTCTGCTGTGTGCCCCTTGTTTTTCAGTGAGGCTGAAGGCCCTGGAGTCTCCCTCATGGCAGGGACAAAGCAGGCACCCCACACCCCAGCACAGCTGCAGTTTTGGCACGGCAAAGGAGAGCCTTTGAGTGAGAGTGAGCTCATACTGTACCAGAATCCATTTAAAACCAGCTGGTTTCAATGTGATGCCATGTTCAGCACTGCAGCTCTGGGTGAGGTGCTGCTGTTACATTGCACACTCAGTTTTGTTTGGGTCCCCCCCCTATTTTTTTTTAAAAGCATTCAGCCCTAGTTTCAGTCCTGCAAACCCCAAGCATAAGTCAGGAGCTTCTTCTAAAGAAGAAGCTAAATTAGATTTTCTTCTGAGCATCTTCAAGAAGCAAACGAATAATTATACTTACTGCTTTGTCATTCCTCCTCTCGCTTGCAGTCTCCTGTTCTGTCCCAGCAGGTCTTGCTAATCTGGGGGGGGGGAAAAAAGCACACTGCTGTCATTCCAGCTCTCAGCACTGGGGAATCTAGGGTCTAGCTAGATCATGTTGTCTGTGCCATCAGGAGGACCAGGGGCTATTTAGTTTTCTTGAACTCAGTTGCTTTATAAGCAAGCAGCCTGGACAAATGTGGTATCTTTGCCAGAACTTCTCCTACCACGCTATTCATACGCCCCCTAACACACTGTTGCATCCCTCGTTGAGTTTATCCTTGCTTCCCCTGCCCCCAATAAGGTAAAGTGATGTGAGCTGTTCCCATTCTACAAATGGGAAACAGAGCAAGAGTAAGAGAGTAAATGCTGGGTTTAAGCTTGCTTACATAAGAAAGATCTGCCTGCATCAGTTCAGGGCATCAAACACGATCACACAAGTCACCATCCTTCCTTTTACATCTTCCTTTTGCTGCAGGTTTGCTGTCACCTATCTTTTCCCGCTCTAAATTCAAGACATTTGCCCTGCGCACTCAAGGAGTTAAGTGAATATGAACTGTTATCTTCTCCTTCATGTGACACATTTGTTTGACAGGTGCCCAAGAACACAATTTGGGAGGTGACAGTGCTCAGCACTATTTATGGCTCAGTATTAAAAAGATATAAATAAATAGAGACTTTGAAGTGGAACTAGCTAAACTCCTTGATATAGAAACCTGAGACAGGTACAGGGCCAAGTAGTTGGAATGGAAGTTTTCCAAAACTGGGAACTGTTCGAGTCCTATCAAATGCAGCCTGAACTAAGTGACAGCTCCCAAAGCCAACTCAGAATTAGGTCTGTGCAGAAATAAACAGTGTGAAGCCTGGCACTCCCGAACTGCCTTGTAGGGCCTGAAGAATCAGAAGGGGGTGGAGTAGGAAAAGCGTTAGGCCTATTTTCTCCTACATCATTGGGAGACCTTGCTCACCCCAGTATAAAATGTGAGTGACTCCACAGCTAGCTTGCATTTAAGCAGAGTAGGAACAATGTAAAAAGGGTGTGAGAGCAAGTGTGGAAAACTGATCCAACCTTTTAACTTACGCCATGCCATCCTCAATCTTTACAAAGCTAAATATAAGCAATTACAATTCTCCCTGACTTGGTAGAGCTGCATCTATTTATGAAAGAACCTGAGTCTTCCTTCAAAACTGGTGTAAGGCAAGCAAGATCTCTGGAGCTGAAGGTAGGTATTCAGGATTATTTTTAAAGCTACCTATCCACAGCTTTGATATACCAACAGTCAGTAGCAATAAAATGCCAGTAGCGTTAACAATTATTCCAACAGGAACTTCTTACCCCATCATCATGCCCGACAACATATGCCCTCTCCAAATATGGCCTTTGTAATATTCCGGGAAGTTCAAATTTGAGCTATTTTTGTTCTCCAAATATTGTGCTAATAGTTAGTCTTCCAGCACTGTTATGTGCAGTTTCCAAGAGGCATGAAAACTGTTTGACTTTCTTTAATAAGGGAAAAAAAAAGAAATCTGATTTCTGTCCCTACGTGATTTGGGTGGGCAAGCTAAGAACTGAAATGGCAAACACACTGAATGATTTCAGACAACTCATCATGCTGCCAATTCAAACTCTGGGTTGTGCAGAAAACTAATGGGGAATAGAAATCCAGCAAATGCATTTGGCTATAGAGGCTGTGGCCGGTCAGCCTAGGGAAGAATACAAGGTTAGAAAAACCAAAACATAACTGAGGCATGGCTTAGATTTACAAAAGAGGAATGGGGTGCTGCCTGTTAAGGCAGTGCAGCTATAGCTTTAAAGACTTAAATAGGATGGGAAAATGAGGGCTAACAGGGGACATAAAGCAATACCAAAGGCACTTAGCATGTAAAGTGTTAGGTCACCTTCCTTGCTACCACTGCGTGTGTGCATGCTTTTCAGTGCCATCATGGAATAGGAGTGCTGCTGCAGAGAACAGGGAGAACATCAATCTTCCAGGAAAGGAACCATGTTTCCTATGCTTTGAAAGCAGGCCACCAGTTAAACTGAAGCGACAGTTGTCGAAGTCCATGGAGTGGATGGCACAGGATGTGGTCACTGCCCAGGCTTCATCATTAGATACTGTATCTAGTGGAACTGGTGTAGGAAAGGGACATCTCTGTGCTCCCACCTTCGGCTCCTCCAGGCTAGAAATCTTCTTGGAAGCGTCTGGGAGTTGATGGGAGAGTGAACCTGCACTGCTGGTTCTTGGCACCGCTGTGCCTGAAGGCAAGCTCTTTTCCCTGTCCACAGCTACAGAGCATGTTGAAATTACTCTGCTGTGCTTCCACTGAGGCTTTCCAAGCACTTCTTTAGGAGTCAGGCTTCAACAGCACAACAGAGCAGAAGAATGCCATTAGCCCTATTTTACAGACAGGAGTAGAATAATTTGCTCAGGGTCAAATAAAGGGCTTAACCTGGATGTCTGGACCATCTCTTGATCAGTCATTCCTTCCAAAGGCTTGTATTAACTGCTGGCGTCTCCCTCTTAGCTGCACTCAGATACGTGTCAGTTGGAATATTCTGCCGCCAATCGATCTCCCTCTTCAGGTATGCAGACACAGATGTAGGTAGATACTAGAGGTCAGATTATGCATCCTTCTCAACTGACCTCAGGAATTGGATCGATAGTCGCAGCAAAGCAGAAAAAGAGTCAGTCAGCATCCAAAGGTAGCAATGATTCTGCTTTCCCCCTAGACTGACTGCTAGAAGTAAATTGGGACTATCTGCGAATCACCTTCAGGCAAGTGGATGGAGCTTATGAGTTTGTCCGTTTGCCACACAGGCACTCGGAAAAACCCCACAGCTTTCCCTGTCTCACTCCCACACCTTGCTGCGTGTTGGAATAGCGAGGCAAGGTGCCAGGAAGCCAGAACAAGGACCGGCCCTCAGGGCAGTGAAAGAAAACACGTTGTCTTGGGGACGATTCCAGGCTGAGGCAAAGTGGCTCACTGCTCTCCAGCTATGTGACACATGGCAATGCCGTGCCAAAAGCTGAGGGCAATGGCTGAGTTTGGCAACACACTTTACCAGTAGCCAGCAGAGCAACATCTGATGACTAGTGTTAATTCTTAGTTCCAGTAAAGTGTTCAGAAATAGCCCTGTTTCTCCCGTATTCTCTGGCTCCAGCTTGCCTTCCCGTTGAGCACAACTCTGCGCAAACTGTTCCAGATAACCCTTCTGTCCATTGTAAAAGGCTCTTTAGAGTGGCTAAATGCAGGCAAAGGACTGGCTTCTCTTTGCCTAGCTTCAAAATTAATTTGCCATGTTTACCCAGGGGGTGAATGGCTTCGCTAGTTATCATCTGTAAAGTGAATCCTGGCTGGAAGCTACAAAGAACTGAGCCTTTCTGCTATGCCTGTGCAGGATCAATTGAGGTACATGTAATCAATCAAGTGGCAAGAGGAGAGGGCAAAGCACTCACCAAACTATGCAAGCAAATGCAATTTACAATGAGCAGAAACAACTGATCTGTCTAGCCTAGAGATAAAGAAGAATTACAAACTGAATAATGTTTAACCGAGTCTCACAGATTTGGGGAGAAACAGAAATTCTTGAGGCACACAGCTACTAATCAGACTGCTGCACACTTTTCAACTTCATCTCATCCAAAAATGGCTTTGCTTGATACCTGTAAAAAGCACTGTTGTGCAACAGAATTTGAACAGGCAAGCATGACATTGTGAATGTTTTACTACATTAATTGCTTAGGTGGCAGGGACAAGGTGCCTGTCCTTGTCCTGCACTGTCCCACAGGCTATCCAAAGACAAGGACTGCTATTACTTTCTTCCATTTAGTGCTTCTATCTGCAGCCTCTCCACCTGCCCCTGTCATTCTCTCCACCCCCATGGGCTTGTCTCCAATTTTTCCAAGCACCCAGTACCCATGGCACCCATGTGGCAAAGTTTGGAGGGAGCAGTGGGTGGCATGACCCACAGCCGAGCATGGCGTGGTGGCGTATGCGTGCTGTGCTGCACAACTTTTTCTGGCAATCCTCTGTCGGTGATGAACGTGTTTGTAGCTTGGGCTTGTTGTGGCTTGTTACCACCAGAGAATAACACCTAGTTTTGTTTTCTTTCATAACCTAAAGAGAGAAAAAAATCCATGTACCTATATGTAAATTTCCAGTTTGTGATAACATGTTTGCAATGCTTCTTTTCCCCCAGTGGGAGAGAAAACCATGTCTTCCAGCCTGCTGAGCATGTATGTGTGTGGAGGGCAGGGGCAAACCGGGGTGAAAGATAATGAGGCTGTGATCTGCCTCACATCCCTGAGAAGAGAAATCCAGGCGGGTACCGTCTAAAATGCCTTAAGAGTAGACTTGCTACTTTTTTTCCAAATAATTATTAGAGGTAACCCCAGCATTGGTGGGCCTGCGCCCACCTCCTCTTAAGAGTTCAGTACTGTATAGTCAATGCCCTGGAGCTATACAGCACGAGCCACAAATACCCTGTCAAGAGCCACTGCAGTCTGTTTTGGATAGATAATAGCAGAAGACAAGAAATGCTCGAGTCTTAAGCTTTGCTACCAACGCTGGCCTCCCAGGCCTGTGTTGGTCTCTTCCCTGCAGACCCACGGAGATAATAAATCACCTCCATGGTTTGACACCCTTCACCTTTCCTTCCCCAAAGCGGCCCCTCTCTGGGTGACACGGAATGGGTGAGCGGTCCAAGCAGGGGCACGGAGAGGCAAAAGGTAGCTTTCTCAGCAAGGCAAAAAGTAGGCGGCAAAGGGAAGGGTTTTGTGTCTTCTTCCCCCTCCTTTTTTTCAACTAGGGTGAAGGCAGCCCTTCAGCAGTCCTCTCCCCTCCACAGAACGGTGATGGCCACCCCTGCCCACCTCCTCCCAGCCAGGGGGCTCGGGACCCTCCAGCAGCCCCACTGGTGTTCCCTGCCCTCTCCAGCTGTGCGGAGCAAGGCTGCTCGCTGAGAGCCCCAGAAGGAAAATGGGAGGGGAACCGTGAAATACCCATCCTGCTTCCTGCACCGTATCTTCCTCTTGGACAGAAAACATTTGTCTCAAGAACTGACACACTGGCTCCTTCTGACAGCACTAAATCATCTTAAAAATAAAGTGCTCACTGACTAAATGAAATTGAGGCTTGTCTCCTCCCCTTTGCAGCGAGGGGAGAGAGAAAGAGAGAAGTGCAAAGAATGCCTGAGTGCTTTGGGATGAAAATACATAGTTCAGGAATCAGAGAAGTCCTAAGTGTTACAAAAATAGCTCATCATTTGGACTATGATGATACTGGACGTGCATCTACCACTGACTGAGTCAGAGAGATCTCATTTCTTTACAAGGCTGTTGCTCTCATTCTCGGCCATAAAGCCATGTAAATAACATATGGTACAAACAGCGTCACTGAAACCTGCCAAAGTTTTGAAATACCTACAAGTTAACTACTAAAACCAAGCCACCTGTCCAGTGACTTCTCCTTGAGCTGTTCCAGTTCATCATCCCTATATTATTATAATATGTTGATGGAACACCATAAATCTACGTAGACAGATAAGACATTGCTCCTGCCCTGAAGAAATTACCTTCTAAAGAACATGAGTGAACACAAGGCAAAATTCCTCAAGAGGTAGTTTATCTGAGCCTCAGTGGTTGCTGGAAGAACAGAGGGAAGCATTTCCAGAGCAGCTTTTGCTTTGTGGTTAGCTGTGTGAACACGTGAGAAGGATGGTGACGTATATTTTATTGTGGTTGGAGAAACAGCTTGGGCCTGTCCTATGCAAGAGGATTTCTGAGTGTTCTCCGAATAGCCTGGATACTTGTCAACCTAATGACATGACCAATAGCTGCTTAATTGAGACTCCATTAACGCTTTTTTTCTGCAGGTTAGTTGTCTGCCTACTAATTTCCTGTTGCAATGGAGCTCTTCTTACTGCAGGGCCCAAAGATCCTTCCAGGCTCTGGTTCTCTAACTTTTTGTGTTTGTAGAAGTTTAGCCGCTCTGGCCCGCTCCTCTCTGTGTTCCTCTCTGGGAACTTAGCCCACTTTGTACGAGGCTTTAAAGAAGCCAGCTTTCACCGGGTTCTTCAGAGCAGCCAGCAGCAGAACTGCCAGAGCTTTTCTTGGGTGTTCCCTGGCACCCAGTAAGCGGCGAGCTGCTAGGTGGTGAGCGAACAGACGCCTCTCAGAAAACAGCAAAGAGGAGGAGGAAAGCAACCCCACCCAAAGGCTGACAGCGACCCTGCTGGAAGTCACCAAGAGCCCTGGAATCACTCTTCCCAGTGCCCTTCTTGCTGCTTCTACCCCAGACCCGCAGCTGTTTATGCACTTCATGAAATTGCATCATTAAGCCTTTCGTTATATAAGTATCAACAGGCAATATGAGGTGAAGATACGATGGTATGGCTAAAGTATCTGCTATGGAGTCAGGACTTCCAGCTGCTACATCAAGCTTTCCCACTCACCTTGGGTAAGGTACTGACCTCTCTCTCACTTGCAAAATCAGGATATTTGGAGAATTAAATAATCTTCAACAAACCATTTTAACATCGGTAGAGAGAAGGCTCTGGGGAAGTGTGACTCATTATTAGTTGTAATTTAAATTTATTACAATTTCCATTATATTTATATATTATATATATTATGAGGATAGATATATCATTACGGTATTTACATCTGTATTGTCATTTATATTATTGTAATCAAATTTATCATACTTTTATTATAATTTAATAAAAGATTGATTTATATAATCCTCATAGGTGTAAGATTCTTGCCAGAAATGCTCACATTTCTGGATAAGGCAGCAAGTATGTTGAAATTTGACTGAATATAACACTACTGAACAAGATGTGAGAAGCAAATGACAGTTGTAGTGCCAAAGATGTGTTGTGGCTGATTTCTTAATAATGTTCACCTCTTATTCTTATAGGTAATCAAGAGACTCCTCAAAATCTGGGAACTTGCTTTTTCACAGGACTGCTCTGGCTTGCTCTGTAAATTCAGATCTGCATTGCACAGATCAGCAAAAGAATGCAGGCATATAGCACAAAAATTACATGAGATTTAGACATGAAGTAAAAACTTCTAACCTGCAACAACCTCATTCTGCTGTCACATCATACTGGAGGCACTAAGGCATCAATGGATGCCAAAGTTTAGGTTCTTACATAGAAGTTTCTTAAGTTTCTTCCCTCTATCCCGCTCGGAAGGGCTTTATCTGGCAAGTGTTTGCGTAGCACGTTTAGCAGATCAGCTCCTACACAAACTCTGACAGTTGATTCAAAGCATGGATGAAGCAGGTGTCACTGCTGTTTTACCTACAACCCTTTGGGGGAGGACACAAAACTAGAATGGGGTGGCCTGGGCTGATCCCCACAGGATTCACATCCACATCTCCTGCCTCTGAACAAGGCACAGTTTGCACAAGGCCAGACTGTAAATTTGTCTCGGATTTCGAAGGGATGGAGGAGTGCTCCATTCTCATTTCCTATTGCTGAGATTTCCCGTCATGTAGAGCATAACAATAAATAATAATATGAATGATGCTGGAGAGAGGAGAAGGCAGGAGCATGCATAACGGTTAGGGTCCCGATGTGAGGGTGGAGTGCTGCAAGTCTTCACAAGCAGAGTGGGAACCTGAATTTGGACCTCCCAAAGCCCACGGGAACTGCCAACCACGAGGCTCTTACATAAACCATTGACAGCCTTTCTGAAGAAAAGGATGACTCCCTCGTCTATTTTTGAAGTACAGCACACTGCCCCTTCTTTTTTCCAGGGTTGAGGGCTGTAAATCTCATAATTGGTAGCGCTAAACCAATGCCAAAGACTGACAGTATTTTTTCTCTTTTACCATTTTTCTCCAGTTTACAGGGAGATCTTGCATGGCTTCTGCCGTGGAACAATTCTCCCAGTGCTTTTCATACACCATGTTCAACTTTTTATTTAGGATTGTGGACACAGTTAGGCAACGATTCCCACAAAAGTTAGCCTCTGGATTCTGGATGGTGAGGCCTGGGTGTCCTGCCCCTATTCCCCTCAAGCATAGAAAGAGCTAGCCTTGCACTCAAGTTCAAGGGGTCTGTTAAGGCTGCAGAAAGCCTGGCAACAGAAGGTGTGATGCAAATTGAACAGCAGCAGCAGAAATACCCAATGGTTTACCATGTGGGAATAAAGGGAACCAGCCAGGCCTCTCTTTGAAAGATGGGAGAGCTATATCCTGTGCTTGTTCTGCCTACATCTCAAACTATGACAGCGTGCTCATGCAGAAACCCATGCAGTTCTCCATGCTCAGCACAGTGAGTAAGACATATTTCACAATTAATGCCGAGCTGACACAAGCAAAGTGATGTTACACAGAAACTTAGAACTGACATCCAAATTCAGTACAGGAGTAGAAAAAAGAGTGTCCTTAGAAAAGACATCTGAAACATATCTCTCTCCAGATGAGGGTAAAGATGATCCTTCCTTTAGAGAAAATAGTATGGAATTAACCACAAATAGAACAGTTAATTCGTATGCATTTCTGGAAGTGTCAGTATTGAAATTAAGAAAACTAGGCATTTTTCTGACAAAACTTTTCAAGGCTAGTGTGTTATTGCAGCCATGTTTTTGCATCATCTAACACATCCAGTCTCCATCCCATTCTCAAACATGAAAGTGTCATGGTTGGCCTTTCCATTTCAGATATATTGTGTCTACGCACAGTCTGTGTGTAGAGCAATTACGTCAATAATGTGTCTTCCCAGGGAATTTTTTTTTAATCTTTCAAGTTCAAATCTAGCCTTTCTAGTACCGACTGAGGCTTGCTTCCAATCCAGATAATGTCTGGGTGATGAGGTTTGCTAAATTTATTTGTAGCTGTCTGTTCAGTGCCTAGCAGAGACCTCCTCATGGCTTACCTGGGAAGCTGAGTGGGGCTTGGGTGGGAAGCATATCTTTTTATTTAAAAAAAAACCATGAAGGAATATATGTAATATTTGAACAATATTTTGTGTGTTCATAAATACCAGCCAAACAACCTTTGGTATGAGCAGCTGGAGATAAGGGATATAATTATCCCCCTCTACAGAGAGGGGAAGTTTGGCACTAGCAGGCTGGCAGTGATATTCACCAATGGGCTGTGCAGAGTTAAACCCCTATACACACTTATAGCAGACCATTTATCCAGTTTCCTTTTTCACAAATCCACAGCACCCGCAACTCCTACTAACTTTGATATAGGTCCTTCAGTGTGGATTTAAGTGCTCAATTCAAGCCTCTAGTTAGCTGAAAAGGTTGGCCAAAGCAAGCAATTGACAATGCTGAAATTAAAGCTCGGGGCTGTTTGTTGGTCACTCCTACAAGTTACGCTATGACTAGAGGAGAATTATGAATCTTGTTTGTTTTAAGAAGAAATGAATTATTTAATCTCCAAACCTCATCCAAATATACTTCTGCGCTGCCATGCAGCCACGTGGCAAATGCACCATAAGGAATGTATTGTTATTTTTCAGACAGGAAAGTTGCTGACAGAGACAGGCGTTTACCAGAACATCCAGAAAAGCACAGAGCTAGCTGTTACTATTAGCCCCTTGCAGCATCTGTGAGACACCACATCGCTGTAATCAACCTGTAGGAAATAACACGCTATTTTTACTTCCAACACGTATATAAGCACGCAATTTCCAACACATGCGTGAGCAGCATCAACCGCAATTTTAAGCCAACGCTTTGAAAAATCACACTGGCATCCACGTACAAAGGTTTCTCGGACGTGGAGCACCACAAAATGGAGTTGCTCCCTTCGCTTAGCATTCGCCTGGAGCCTGCTAGGCATAGGGCTCCTGTGCATCTCTTCGTATACATTAACGTCCCCGGAGGGCTGGCGGGACTGCCTGACCCCCCACCCCCCGGGGCCTCCTCAGGCGCGGGGTACGAGCGCTGCC
>NW_009210770.1:0-5630 GCF_000690835.1 Fulmarus glacialis
GAGATAATTTTGTAGTTTTAATACTGTATAAACAGAGGTTATTTAAAGGAGATTTTCTTTCTGTATACTCCTTTTCTAACAAAAAAAAAGAAGTTGAAGTTGAATTGCAGACACGTATGAGAAAGTTTTATCACAAATGTCAGTAAAAAAACACGTGCTAACTTGGTTATATGAAAGCACCTGTACTACAACAGCAACTGCATCAGGCGGCTTTCCCTGATTTTCCTCTTCCAGTAACCAAACTAATTTAAAATAATTAAATTTAAACTAGCATAATCCTCCTGGTACAGATTAGGCACAGCAGAATGTAACAGATTAAAAAATTTTCTTATTTTTCACACAGACAAACAGTGAAATTAGACGTTATTTTTCTCACATCCAACTATGGTGTGAAAGTGCAGAGGGAGAGTGTTGAGGTTTTTCTGAGACCTGTGATCCCCGCAAGCAGAGAGAATTTGAAGGCAGACACCGGTTGACAGCACTGAGTCTTCGACTGACCCGCTCAAAGTTCAGTCCCAGCCCTCACTTGAAGGCTGCAGGGAGGGTATGTACAAATCTCCCTCACCTTCAAAGGAGCCAAGTGGTAACCATCTTCCATCAAGCCAGTGAGAAAGCTGAAAGCGCTTCTGGCAAAGGGAAGCTGGGTTTCTAGAGGAACATAGTCCCAGATTACTCTCCTTTTCCAACACAGTTGCAAATAAAACAATGCTGTGTTTTTCTGAAGAGAATGCTAAAAGAAGACTCTCCTTTATCTATCCCATCCAACAAAGAAACGGAAAACTGTGGAAAACCGACCATTTACTGAGAGTAGAACAAGTTAGGGGAGGTCAATCTTTAAGGTTTCAACTGCAGAGTTACCACTGATACACCTTTTCCTTTTTCAGAACCTCAGAAGGAAATTATTTCATCAATTGACTTTGCAGTCACTGCTGCTTTGCAGTCATTGCTACATCATCCCCGCGTCAAGTAACAGAGAAATATACTATCAAGCAGTCTTACAAATCCCCTTCTAACCCAACACATTTAATATTAATAGGTCTTTGTCCAAATCTCCAAATAAACATGCAGGGGGTGGTCGCACATTTTTGGGGATGTAAAAAGAACTTTAATCCTTTTGTGTTGATTTACTCTTTCCAAGGTTCTAAAACCAGTAGCTTAAATGCAAGATGATAAAAAAATACATCAGTTCTTTTATTATACCTTGGTCACTACGGTCCCTAACACTTTTGAAAAGAGCCACTTATATCTCACAGTTGAACTCCATTTGGAGCCTAGACCAGATTTTTTTTCACAATGAGCAACGGATAAAAAGCATCAAACTCCAAACTGCAAGTACTTCCTCTTTGAATACATATTTAATTTCCTGACAGCTTATACACTAATCCATGAGTTTATGAGCTAGAATTAATTAAAAATTCGTTACTTAAGGATATTTAGTAGCCATGTCATGTTTTTCTTTAATACTGAATCATCTTGAAGAAGCGATGACACAAATTCTTCAAACTTATCTCACAATGTGAACTCACAGAAACCCACAGCCCATTCTGTCTTAGAACAAATACAGCAGAGATTACGCTAAATCCATCATAATTTTGTCCTTAACCTTTAATGACATCTAGAGATTGATAAGAGTCAACACTGACAGTTTTATGACTTATAAACTGGACCCCCGTGAAAGCAGAGTTAATGTAACCAACAGCCACATGTCTTGAGTAGGTAATCTGAATAAGCAACAGTTTTAAATTCTAAGATTTGGCTGCATGCAGGGCTCTGGATAGTCATTTTCTTCTCCTTAAAAATTCCCAGACGGTAAACTAGCTTTCATGACAGTGTCTACGAGTCTCTTTAAGGCACTGCTGCCTAAAATTCACTGTACAGTAAGTGTGAGAAACTAAGAAAGAAATATAAAAACTCCTTACATTCACATCAGGTCTCCTGTTTAATGTTCTCTCAAACAGTACAGTAGCTTTTGTAACAAAAATTCTAAGCCATAAAATACCAATAAGAAAATATGCAAGGTCTTACTTTTTTTTAAGTTCATGTAATACGGTAAATAAAATTAACATTACAAGTTTTTGTGATGACCATATGTTCGTTCCAGATGCAACTTCAAGGAAATCTAAGGTTTCTTGCATACTTTATTGGGTTTGTGTTTTCCTAAGCATAACTTTAACAATTAATTTCCAAAGCTATAATGCTTGTTTTTTGAGTAATCACAGAGTAACAGGACAGTTTAGGTTGGGAGGGATTGTCATCCGCCATCCAGCACAAGCTGAATTAGATGTGGTTGCGCAGGCCCTTGTCCAGTCAAGTTCTAACACCTCCACGGATGGACGCTCCACACACTCACTAGACCGCTCCTTCAGTGTTGGACCATTCCCCAGGTTAAAAACAAACAAAACCAAAAAGACCTTTGCTGTAGCTAAACCAGCTTGTGTTCATTGCCTTTCATCCCATTGTCAGGCACCTCCAAGAGGAGTCTGGCTCTGTATCTTCCCACACACAGCAGCAAGATCTCCCCTTCCTTCACCTTCTCTTCTTAAGGCTGAACACACCTCTCTCGGTTTCTCCTTAATATCACGTGCTTCAGCCCCCCTAAAAGCCTTGCTAGTCTCACAAGTGCCAAAGGGAAAAATTACTCACAAGTGCCAAGGGGAAGACTTACTCCTTCGACCTGCTGTCCCTCAGCCATGATAAGTAATATGGCCCACAATGCGGCTGTCCTTTGCTGCAACAGCGCAGACTCATATTCAACGTGCAGTCCACCAGGACACCCAGGTCCCATTCTGCAATGCTGCTCTCCATCAGGTCTTCCCCCAGCCTGTACTGGTCCTTGGGCTATTCCATGCCAGATGCAGGGCTTTCTCATTGCCTTTGCTAGAATTTATGAGGTTGCTGTCAGCCCATTCTCCACCCCGTTAAGACCCCTCCGAGTAGCAGCCCTATCCAGCCTATCAACCCCTTTCTTCAGGCAAATAAAAAACACTGCTCTCAACTTCAGCTTTTTAGGAAGATAATTTTGTCTCTGTCCTTGGATCTGAACTGCAGCCAGCACGTACATGAACCTGCACAACTTCAGAACTCTTCTCCGAGGGTGCCCTTCAGACACCATGAGGTTCTGTGACCCATCACCCTCCCTTTCTGATTGTTTCTGTACAGGATGATCCTTATGGGTCCCTTCCAGCTTGAGATATTCTATGATTCTATGACTGTCACTTGAACAGGGGCTTGGGCAGTTCTTCCTACAGGCATTTACCAAGTTCCAAGCACAACAAAATCTCGAGTTCTCTGAGGCTGGAATACACAGCTCTGATTCTCTAAAATAAATTCAAGTTTGAGCAAAAAGGCCCAAGAGAATACCGTATCATTAAATCAGTAATTTAAGAAGTTAGATAAAACCATTTGTAATTAACTGTCCTTTATTATATTCACTGTGCAAGATATTTTGATAAACAAAGAAATTACAGAATCTTGTCTTTTCAAATGCTGATGCTACAGGCCTGTTAGGGGTTACCTTCTAAGTAAAATATTTTCAATTTAACATTCAAAATTCATGCACCAAAATTCAATTATATTTCAGTGACAGAAATAACATTTATCCAGAAGTGATCAAGACCCAGATGCAGAATAATTTTCAGTCAACTGTATTAATAAAAAAGAAGATATATCCAAAGCATACTGCAGCAGCATTATCAAAGATGGTGACAAAAATTATATATATCTCTTTTCTTAATATTTACATTTTCTGGAGACTGGCCCCAAACTGAAACTGTAATTGTGAAGCAAAATTAGCATAAAAGAATACCATTAACTCAATATCTGCACTTAATGTGAAAATCATCTATGTTCTTACTACCCAAGACAGGGAAAAATTCCTTATCCAATTTGTTCTCCCCATGTCCTTGAAATTATTTAAGTATATCTTCCATAAAGGATTAGTCCACATGGTCTTGTTTGTAAGCAACAGAGCAAAAGAACCTGAGGAGTTCCACTAGTTTGATCTTTGCTTTACCAAATAAATGGGTACACAAAGCAAGAAAAAATTTTCAAAAACAGATCACTTCCTCTTTCAGCTTTTGAAGGTCCAACCAGCATATGCTATCTTATTTCACTGTTTAAATCAAATAATTGTAAGGGGTAAAAGGATCTTCAGGCATCCAATTCCAAGCAGTGAAAGTGAGAATGTAATTCTGACACTAACACAAAATCTCCACTTACTTTGTAGCAGTGCATAAAAAGCACATAGTTGCAGTCAGTCAGAAGTAAAATTCTTCCTGTATATGGTAGCATACTTGTAACTTGTATTATAAATTTCAGTAAATGCTGTTAATATACATCAAATGTTATGCTCATGAACTTCTGTTAGACTGCCTAGTGTTCTCCATCCAAATACGGTAGGAAAAATGCAGAATAAACCTGAAGAGTTCTGCTTGCCCAGGGAAACACAATGTAACACTCTTATTTGATTTTAATTCACTTACAACACTTTAGACAATCACTGCCACTAGAAAAAGTACTTCCAGAATAGATGCCTTGTTTTTAAGGATTGTAAGGCCTAAAAGCTTTTTCCTTTTCTCAATGTACATAAAATAAATTAGAATACAGATGCTAGAATACAGAGACTTACAACAGCTCTCTCACTAAGGTGACCTGGAACACTTCTTCTTAGAGTAGTATTGGCCCCAAAATTGCCATGACAAAGAGTATTCACTATTGCTCACTTGGCTGAGGTCTGTAGTTAGTGACGAACACGCTCCTGTGGCAGGCTACAGCCAAATTGCACTTTGGGTCTGAATTACATCTTTCTCCTTTGACTGTAAAAGGAACCAAAGGAAAATAGCTTTGTTAGGCTGTAGCCTGTCCCATTGTCACCAGCCCCAGCATATTCACAAAGTGACATGAAACTACTTAGTGGGATAAAGAGCCACGCGTGCGGGATCTCCCACAGAACAACCAGAATTAGCAGCTGTACGCGACAGGCTGTGGTTCATAGCGGATCTGTGCGCTTGTGGATCACCCGACAAGACAAACTTGATCCAGCCAAGGCAAGGGCTCCTGACTGCATTTTGAGAAAACAGAGCAGACGACAGGCATTTTGTATCACTTTTACATGTTTAAGCCAGCTGCAGAAGGGCAGAAAATACCTAATGACTAACACGTCAACATTTTTTGAACAAAGCTGAACCGGTAGAGTGAGTCTGAGGTGGACTGACACCTGCAATCCGTGGCCGCAACGCAGTTCAACCTGCAATCAGAGCCCTAATACTGATTTTTCTGCATTACTGAACTATGCCTCTGGTCTCACCCCTGCAAGCAAGAAGTAGTTACGGAGGCCTGCGCTTCCTGGATCTCGCCCCTGAAAAGCAAGGGGTGCACGCAGAGAGCAGAAGCATAAGGAAAGAATAAAGAAAGGTTTTATGGCCTATATCAAGGCTTCAAGTGGACTACGCTAGTTTCTTTTTCCTGAATTATGTTTTTAAAAGCCTGGGGAACGCAGGAGTAAACCATTTGCCGCACTGTGCTTTCACTCTTTTTTCTGTTTTTTTTCCTGAACCCAAACTGGTGTGACAAGTTCTGGTTCGGTTCAGCTCCCCGCCGGCAGGTCAACCTCTGCCTCCCCGCCCCCTGAC